>NW_008329666.1:3602072-3613412 GCF_000622305.1 Nannospalax galili
TGTGTGTCATGCAGATAAATCTTGGGTAATGATCTGTTGGTCTCAATACTTTTTTTAAAGTTTAAAAGAAAACCTTTTGAAAGGTACTTTAAATGGGATGAGATAACAATGCATTATAATTTTGACTGGTATTTTCATAATGATTACTGGCATTGTGTGTCATTGTTGGCCTTGTAGATATCTTCTTTTGGGAAATGTTTGTTCAAATCATTTGCCCATTTTTTACAATAAAATCACTTTTATTATTACTTTTCTTTTCTATTGAATTTTTTGAATTCACTATATACTCTGGAAATTAATTTCATATGGACAGTTCAAAGATATTTTCTTCCATTTTTTGGGTTGTCTGTTCACTGATTGGTTTAGCTCACTGTTATACCATTTGTCAATTTTTGTTTCTTTGGCTTTGGGAATCATTTATGAAAAAAAACTCTTTGCCCAGAGCAATGTCCGGAAGCATTTCCCTTGTGTTTTCTTCTAGTCATATTTGATGTAAGTCTTTGTATGATTTTTACTTTATTTTCCCAGCTTGTGTGAGAGAGTAGTTTGCTCTTGTTCTTCTCCGTGTGATTTTCTAGTTTTCTTAACACCATAAATGGAACCTTTTGCTCTTGCCAGTGTACATTCTTGCTGCCTTTGTGGAGACTCAGTTTGTCAGAGATTCATGGATTTATTCCTGGATTCTCTATTCTCTTTCTTTGATTTATGCTTTTAGTTCAGTATCATGCTGTTTTGGTTACTAGGGTTTGTAATGTATTTTGAAGTCTTTTATTGTGTTTTTTTTTTTTTTTAATCTCAGGATTACATTGACATTTTAATATCTTTTGGGTTCCATACAAACTCTACTTTGTTACTTGTTTTTAGTGGAAATTGCATTGAATGTATAGATCAATTTAGTTAGCACTGGCATTTTAACAATATTAATTCTTGTGGTTTATGAACATGCAACCTCTTAATCTTTTGTGCCCTCCTCAATTTCTTCTCATCGTTTTTTAATTTTTATTGTGATTAGTCATATTCTTTTTAAAATTTTATTTATTATTTTTATTTTATGTGTATGAGTGTATTGCCTGCATGCATGTGAGTGTACTCATATTGTGCAGTGCTGCAGAGGTCAGAAGAGGGCTTCAGTTTCCCCTGGAACTGGAGTTAAGGATGGTTTGTAGCCGCCATGTGGGTGCTGGGAATCAAACCCGGGTCCTCTGCAAGAGCAGTCAGTGCTCCTAACCACTGAGCCATCTCTCCAGCCCCAAGTTTTCTTTTCTTTTCTTTTCTTTTTTTTTTAATGAAGGTAGAGTTTAATAAGCAATAGTGTTAGGGACTGGAGAGATGACTGAGTGGTTTAAAGCACTTTCTGGTCTTCCAGAGGACCCGAGCTTGGATCCCAGTACTCACATTAGGTGGCTCACATGTCCTCTAGCTCCAGCTCCAGGGTATCCAACACATTCTTCTGGCCTCTGAGGGCATCCATACACATGTGGTATATACATACAGAGACACACACATACACATAAAGAAAGAAAAAAAATCTTTAAATAAAAAGAAATACTTTTAATATATTCTAAAGCACAGTCAGAGAGAAAGAGAGAAACTTAGGAAAAGTACAGTATATACTCAAGACATGTGTGAAGACCTGTTAAGAGAGTCATACAATTAAGCACATTCATAGTAGCCATATATAATTTTGGTGGCCTCTAACTTAATTATTGAAGGAATTTCTGAAGAAACTTAAAAAAAAACTCAGATCATAGAATAGTTTCTGAAGTACATTAAATAGGATTAAAGGTTGATAAGAGAAAAACAGAGGTCAAAACAGTGAAAGTTATCCTGATTCTGTGTAACTTACAAGGAAGTAAAGATTATGTTTTACTTTAGACAAGGTGCACAATGTTGCTTGTGGGATTATCAGAAAGTTACTGATTTGTAACTTGGAAACGAGTAAGGTTAAACCCAAAGGTCGCAGCTGCTGAGACCTTAGGCCAAGCTGGGCATGGTGGCACACACCTTTAGTCCCAGCACTTGGGAACCAGAGGCAGGTGGATCTCTGAATTCAAGGCCAGGCTAGTCCACATAGTAAGTTCTAGGCCAGCTGGGGCTATAAGGAGACCGTGTCCCCAAAAGACCCCCAAATTAGGCCAGACCTGGTGGCACATGCTTTTAATTTCCGCACTTGGGAGGCAGAGCCCAGACTGGTTTACACAGCCAATTCCAGGCCAGCTGGGGCTACAGAGGGAATCTGTCTCAATAAGCAATTGTCTCTATATAGGCAATCTTCACAGGGAATTTTGTTAGCTGTGCTGAGACTTTTAGTTCAGAGTTGGTGAGAGGTTTCAGACAGACTCCAGGGAAGGAGCTCCTTCTTCCCATGTGCCCTAATCTTTCTTGTTCTTTTATCCTGGCTCAGTATCCCACTCTGAGGTTTCAATCCCTTAATCCTAAAGCTGATGGTGGCAGAAAACACAGCTTCTGAAATGTGAAAAGGCTGAACAAGGATGCAAACTGTGCAACATCATCACGGCTTGCCAGATCTAAGGGGGTGTGAGAAGACCCAAGGTTAGCGAATGGAAGATCAGCATCCAATGGTAATCTGAAAGAAACACTTTCCTTATTTGGGACATCAAAGCACATTAACACCCTAAGATTAACACCAAACATAGGATGGCTTTATTTTTATCATGAGGTGTTTGAAAACTATAATTGTGATAAATCATTAATATTTAAGAGGGAATATGACATAGATTTAAATTGGTTATGTAAGTCTTGGAGAACTGAGGACACATTGCCCAGTTGTCAGGCATATACACAGCAGCACTGTATTTCAGTAGTGACAGGGTTCTCCTTTGTGCTGCAGTCAGAATGCCGAGAGCCATCTGGTTTTGTGGGATGGCTGTCCTCATCTCAACTTTAAGTGTGAGATCTCTTGGGTTGTAACAAAACAAAACAAAACAAAATAAAACAAAACAAAACAAAACAACAAAACCCACTGATGATTATAAAAGAGAACAATTCCAAGAAGGAATACAGTGGTAGAATAGATTAAAAGGAGAATAGTATAAATGTATAATAACTGGTTATATAGTAAACCAACAGGAAATAGCATAGGGTCACAATCATTACCTATATATTATACCGACAGTGCCTAAAGGAAGGATAAATAAGATTTCAACTACTAATAAATTTGTGAATGGGACTTATCTTTGTATACAGGATGTTCCAATGTCTTTTTCTTTTGTTTGAAGAGAACTTTAGGCCTTTTAGAGGTTCACAGATGTGAGCGACTTTGTCTTTAAGATGCTATTGAGGGCTGTGTTCCTCTCCTAGACGAGCCATCACTGACCTATTATATGCAGCTTAGAGAATCCTTATGGTTCAGATCACTAATTTACTTCAAGGCATCTGTACAGACCATATTGTAGCTCAGCAATGCTTCTGAGTATCCCAGATAAGCCCCCAAAGGAGGAGCAACAGAAGAAGCAGGAGCCCTAGCTCCATGCTCCAGCCCGCAGCAACCTGAGGAGTTCTTTCCCAGGCTCTCCACCCAGGGAAGCAGGACTCCTCATTGTGCTATAGGAAAGGATTCCAAAGTGATTCAATATGAAGCAGAGTTACAGTTCATGGTTCATTAAGAAACTGTTCTAACCTTTAATCCTAGGATTCAGGAGGCTGGGGCAAGAGCACCACTATGAGTTCAAAGACAGCCAACGCTAGCTACATTTGGAGATACATTTCAACCACAGAACAACAATGAAACAGTTTTAATACAGATTTAAGTACTGGCATTAAGTGGGAGAGAGAAAGGGAGGGAATTCATTTTCTTGGTTAAATTTATCTGAAGGCTACAGAATTACTGTCTTATTTTCTTTCTCAGAATTTTAATTATTGTTATCAAACTCCTAATTTTTGCCTTTTTGGTGATGAATCTGAGCCTTTCATGGCTATACCAGCTCTTCAGTCCCAAACTCCTGATTTTTGTATATTGAATACCATGTGAACTTACTGAATTTGTTAGTTTAAAAAGGTTACTTTTTTGTGTGGAAATCTTTACAATTTTTCTGTGTTTAAAATCACATCATCTGCAAACAAGGATAATTTAATTTTCCCTTTTCTGTTTGAATATCTTCCATTCTTTTTCTTGGTACCTATTTTTGATCTCTAAATTTTTTTCTGTCTTCCTGGTTCCAAATGAAAATGTATGAGTTCATAAATGCACCCATTTGTTTTGGTTTTCCAATTTGTTGTCATACAGTTGATCATAACAGCCTCTAGTGAGTCTTTCGTATTTCTTAACATGAGTTGTACTCTCCCGTTCCATCTCTTCTTTTATTTGGGTCTCCTCTCTTTGTCCTGATTAGTCCATCTAAATTGCTAATTTTTATTTTTGTTTGTCAGTTTTGTTTATTTTCTCAAGGGCCATCTTTTCATTTTATTGATCTCTTGCATTTTAAAATTTCTTATTTATTTTTCTCTGGTCTGTTTTTTTTTTTTCCTTTGTATTATTTGGTTTGCTTTGGTTTTCTTAATAGGCTATTTACCTCTCTCTCTCTCTCTCTCTCTCTTTCTCTCCCCCCCCTTCCCTCTCATAGGAATTCAGTGCTACAAACTTTCTCCTTAGCATTACTTCTGTTTAATAAATTTTGGTATGTTGCATTTTAATCTTCAAATTTTCATTTGTTGCATAATTTATAAGTTCTTGGTTTTAATTTTTATCTCATTAGAAAAGATAAGGTATCTTAAGCCCCTTTTTCATTATTTATTAATTTATTTTCTTATTGGTTTTGTGGTACTGGACCTTGGGTAAACTGCATAAACCCTCTTACTCTTTGCTGTATCTCCAGCCCTAGGTTCTAGTTTTAAAAGTTGGCTGAGACTTAATTTGTAGTGTAGGGTGCATTGTATTCTGGCACATTCTGTATGTTGATAAGAAGAATGTGTACTGTATAACTATTGCATGTGGTGTTCTGTACATGTCTGCTTGGTTCGTTTGATCTATAGCATAGTTGAACCCTCTTTGTTGATTATTTTTTGTCTGAACAATCTGTCCATTAATGAAAATGGGGTGTTGAATCTCCAGCTACAACTCTTCTACAATCTGTTTCTCTCTTTAGATCTAATAATCTTTAGTTTTATATAATCATGTGCTCCAGCATTGGACATATTTCAATAAATGTTACTTCTTCTGCTAAATTAATCCCTTTATATAATGTAGTGACTGTATCTTTTTATAGCTTTTGGTTTAAAGTCTGCATTATCTGATGCACGTGTAACTACTTCTGCTTACTTTGGTTTCCTTTGTGTGCGATATCTTTCCCACATCCACTTCCACTCCTGGTACGCCTTTGAACTTCTTGTAGATAGCACATCATTTTAACTTGGAACAATCCATATGGCCAGTATAAAACTTGCAGTTTAGGAACTTAATTTGATTTAGATTCGCCAGTGAAAACAAGCCACTGTTTGTCCTTCTACCCCTTTTATACTGAGTGCTGTACCAGGGACAATTCAGTCACCTTCTCATCAACTTTTCTTCTTTCTGAGTTCTTTAGCACTGTCTCCTGTCCCAGATGTCCTACTTGGACTTATTTGCTTGCAATATATATTTTTCTAATATGAAATATGTTTTGATTCTCACTTTTTTCTAATTTAATAAACATACTTATTTAGATTAATTTTTCAGATAATGTAGAAATGTATATTTATCCTTGGGATTGTCCTTCTCATTACAGTTTGAATATATCCTCCCAAAAGATCATATGTTGGAAACTTAATCCCCAAATTCATATATCAATGGCATTTGGAAGTGGGGGCCACTGGAAATTATGACTAGGTGAGATCATGAAAATGTGCCTCTAAGATGGCATCAATATCTTCCTAAGAAGAGGAAGAGAGACTTGAGCTAGCACCCTTGCTTTAGTGCTCTTTCTCTCTGTCTTTCTGTCTCTGTGTCTCTCTGTCTCTCTGTCTCTCTTTCTCTCTCTTCCGTATCATAAAGCAATGTGAAGCCTTAATAAGGTGCCAAGATGTTGCTGGTACCATGCTCTTGGACTTCCCAGACTCTGCAATCATGAGTTAAGTAGACTGCTGCTATTCTTTTTTTTAAATTTTTAATTGCTTAATTTTTTTGTAAATTCCATACCTGAGCATTGTATATATAATTCCCTCCCCTCCCTCTCCCGATCTAACTCTTCCTACATTCCCCCAACTCTCTCTTTCAATTCCCTGGCCTTTAATTGTTATTGTACACACACACACATACACACACACACACACACACACACACACACACACACACACACAACCTACTGAGTCCATTTAGTGGTGCTAATATGTACACGTGTTTAGGACTGGCCACTTGGGATTGAATAACCTATAAAGGGGCTCGTCTCTCAAGAAAACTGATTCTTCCTCTCTCAGAAGCCAATGATTATCTGTAACTTCATCTAGAGGGCATCCTTGCTAAATTTCCCCCATCCACATTGGCATGTCACCTGGTGGTGTCATTATGCAGGTCTTCTTTAAGCAACTGTGCTATTGGGATTTCACAGCTGTAGCATCCCTGATATGTCCGATGATGCTATCTAGCAGCAGGCGTCCTAGTTTTCTGACTCTTACAATCTTTCCATCCCCTCTTCTATGGCGCTCCCCAAGCTTTAAATGTGTTGCATTGTAAATGCATCAATGTAGATGGTCACTTATTCTTTGTATTTTGAGCAGTTGTGGCTCTTTGTAATCACCTCCATCTGTGAAAAAGGAACCTTCTTTGAACAAGGGTGAGAATTACCTTATCTGTCAGTTTAAGGATAATTATTTAGAATACTGTTAGAAATTGTATTGGTTTAGTAAAATGACAGCAGTAGGTTTTCCTCCTGGGTCTACGACCTCTCTATCCATGGGTTTTGGGCTAGGTTTACAGTACCAGGCATGACCTGATTCCTACTGAGCAGGCCTTAAGTCAAATTAAACAGTTGTTGGTTACTCCCAAGATAAAAGTATATACACTATTAAGGATATCTTGCTGGGCTAGCTTTATAGCTGTAAATCTCTGTTCTTCATAAATTACCCAATCTTTTATAATTTGTGATAGCAACAGTATAGACTAAGCTGATACCTACACATTACATGAAATGAAAAATGAGAAATGTAAAATATCCAGTACCAAGATAAGTGATTATCTTAGGGTTTGAATCATGAAGTACTTTTCATTCTATGTTATTTTCAGAAGTTACAAATGAGAATACATGACACAGAGAAGTAGAAAAAAAGAAATGTATTGGCTTTTGTTTATAAAATTCAAGTAACTAGTGCTCCTAGTAACATTGCTGGTGATAGAAATGCATTAGCTGTATTGCTGACAAAATGCTATGGCATATTTTGCTGATGGTGTCAAATCACTGGGAAGAATTTCTAATTGAAGCATTGTAACACGTTCTCCATGTACACATTTTCTCAACATCTTACTGTTTATGCTACTTGAGGGGATTTTAACCCCTCATAAATATATATAGCCCGTCCTCACCCCCAGGAGCAGACTCTGCAGTCAAATGTTTTCCTACTGAGCGTTATCTTCACACTTGGGGACAGACTCTGAATTCAACAGCATCAACTCAAATTTCAGATCCCTGAAAGAATTATGGTGGTAATTACAAGTTTGCAGAGCCTTGTCACAGAAACATAAGATGCATAATTTGCTGTGGTCTCCTGGTTGTTTTTTTTCCTCTCCTTTCCTTTCCTGCTTTTAAAAGAAGGCATAAAATGCCTAGAATTCTATTGAGACTGACAAAGGAAAGAGATTGGATTGTTTTACATAGTATTATATCTATTCTCTCTGCTTTGGTTAGCCTATATTTTCTCCTATAATGCATTTAGAAGAAGCTTTAAAATTATATTTCTCTCTCAGCACTGAGGAGCAGAATGATTATAATACTCATGGTGAAAGAAAACATTAAGGTTCTGAGAAAATTCCTAAGTGAAAGGAAGGTATCCACAGAGAGGATGACATCATGCTATTACCCAAGGGATTTGATGTGAACGGAAGAGGCACTGTTCCTGTTCTCAAGGTTGTTATGACCTAAAGGGAAATTAAGAAAAGATGCGACTGTCACAGGAACAAACTCAAAGCTGCATTTTCCTGACACGTTTCCCCTTTGAGATATTCTGGACTGAGGAACATTAAATGTGAGCAGTAATTATTTCAAAAGCTCCCATCTGAGGGAGCATTAGCATTAAAAGAAATACCAAACACTGTTTCAGAGGCGAGCAGTGAAGATGGGTCTTAGGAGGGTTCTGAATATGCCTATTTTAGGCAACTTAAAACAGGAAGGCAAGCACACCCCATGAGTGACAGAGAGCTACTATTTGTTTTAAACCTCTGTCTATTTTACCTGAGTAGAAACGTTGTCCTCACCCCAGGATAAGGTGTTGATTACCCACTGTCAATATTTCTCCCCAAGTGACCATTTCTTCCACCTCCATGGGTATTTTTTAACTGCTTATTAGTTCCTTTCGAGGAAGGCAAGCTCTAAACATTTAAAGGCTACTAAATTTCATGTGTTTATCAGTAAGGGTCTAGTTAGTCCCTCACAGCATTCACATTAATCTTTTTCTCATCTTATTTTTTTTCAATATTTTATTTGTGTGTGTATATGTGCGTACATGTGGAGGTCAGAGAATGGCTTTGGGGAGTAAATTCTCTCCTTACACCATGTGAGTCCTGGGGATCAAATTCAGGTCATTAGACTTGACAGCAAGACCTTTTACCTGTTGAGCCATCTCACCAATCCATTTGGCTCATCTTTTGAAGGAACACATGAACTAATTTTGAAAAATTGAAATGCTGGATAAAAGTAAAAGATTTCAAAAAATATTTGTAGTAGTTAAGAAACCGAATGGCAGTTTCTTGGCTAAAAGTCAAAATGTCCTTGGGCCTGTTAGCAACATACTCTGTCCCAAAGGCCTAAATGTCAAAAGTATTTGGGAGCTTGTATCTAATCCTTAAAAGATTTTAGGGCTACCTCTTCAGAGGGGGGAATGTTGGAGGGGAGGGAGTGGGCATGGATTTGATCAATACACCTTATATACATGTATGAAATTCTCAATAAATTTTTTGTAAAAATAAAAAATGAAATAAAAAAAAGAAACTGAATGGCAGAAAGAAAGAATGGGGAAAATTCCTTTGCTTGGAGCCACTGCTCTCCAGTATATTTAAAACAAAATTCTCTGGGAAGTATTTTAGAATATTTTTTTCTATATGATTGTCTTTTATTTTCATCACAAATTTGTTTTTGGTAAAAATATTAGTAGAGACCCAGGCATGGTGGTGCACACCTTTAATCTCAGCACGCAGGAGGCAGAGGTGGGTGGGTCTACATAGTGAATTCTAGGCCAGCTGGGGCTACAGAGGACCCCCTTCCCTTGGGGACACACAACAAAAAAAAGAAGAAAAAAGACCATACATCTCCATCTGTCTCTGTCTGTCTGTCTGTGTCTGTCTACCATCTATCTACCTATACCTATATCTATACCTATATGCGTAAATACAATTATCATTTAAATGCTTTTTTCATTGAGAAACATAAATTCATGTTTGGGTTAAGGTTTCCACAATGCTGGTATGAATATAAATTGACATAATTGGTATGGAGAGAGTTTTGAAAATCTTGAATCATAGTCACTGACTGAGAACATTTATTGTCCTGTCTTCTATTTAACATTGATTTCTGGACAAAAATGACACAGGGCTTTTTCGTCAGATGAATTCTTCCTAGTCTTAGAAAAATCTGTTAAGAACTTGTCTCATTCTCTGCCCTTGACAGGAAACTGCAGTGAAAATCTTAGGTCTCCATTGGTTTATTATTATGTGAGAACCTCAACCCCAGCATATGTCTTTCACTGCCAGGTATTTCTTTCACTCCTAGTCTGGTCCTCTAGCTCTCTACTGTCAAAGGAACATTCAGATACCTGTGCCTGTCTGTGGAGTAGTTGTATTGGGGTAGATGGAATGACACGGCAAGTGAGACAGTAAGAAAAGTCTGAAAAGAATGAACATGAATTTTCGAGGTTAAAGGCCAGTTGAGCTGTGTCCCAGCCCTCACTGTGGCTCATCATGCGGTTTGTCCATGGTGTGAAAAACTGTTCAGGTTGTTAGAAGAATGCCTTAAAGCAGTAGAAAAGTGATGCCCAGCCTGAAAGCACTTCTTGGCTGATTACTGTTAATGGGCCATTGTAGTTTCACAGTTACAAAGTGCCTGATTATCATCCTCTATTTACTGAACTTAATTTCCATTTCTATAATGATGCCAGGGTAGTAATAATTACTACGAGCTTCACAGGGATAGTTTTAATAATTAAAGTGATAGCGTCCTAAGAAGTAATATAGGTACAAAGTGAATAAAGTAAGATGTATTTAATGAATAATTTAATGCAGCAGTTTTCATTGTCCTTGCAAAACAAATTAATAAGATGCAGTGAACTTCAATTTATTATTTTAAGTGTTTTCTCTGGAAAGGCACCACAGTATTATCTTCAAGAAAAATATAAAGATTATGAAGCATTTTATGTGCTCAGTGACAGGATGATCCATTTGCCTTTGAAGTCACAAAATTTATATTTCAATATAAAACTCAAAAGACAGGCTAAATTAAAAAAATAATATGGTGCATGAGGAAGTTATGATGTCATTTTGTGGACAGAATTCTTTTTCTGAGACTATTCTATTCTATTGAAAATAAGTTCCAGTTGTGTAGTAAGACTTTTGGATTTCATTTTATGTATGCACATATATTTACGTGCATGTCTGTGTATCTCATATGTGTTTGTGTGCCATGCTCCTATTTCCCATACCTTAAAAATGGCTGAATATTTGAATATTTTTGACTCAAATTCTTATCTAACAGATTATGTGCAATTCAGCAGCTGTCTGTAGGTATTTGAATGGAGGAGTTTATCTTCTTTATTACTTCTAGAAGTGAGTCCTGAGTCTACTGATGTAAGATCTGTACATTATGGCTTGAAACTGTGAAGGCAGGTCTTTTGCTTTACCTTACATTGCTGTTAGGCTCCTGACCAACTTTTTCTTCAGTGTGATGGTTAGTGTTAATTATCAACTTTATAGAATTGTGAATCATCTGAAAAGAAATGGCTTGTGTTGCACTGGACCAATAGGAAAAGTGTCCTAAGGAAAAAATGCCACCCATTGGAGGACCCATCTTGTTTTGATCCAAATTCACTTGAAAGAAGAAAGTCTAATTTGAAAAGATTCCCTGATCCTTAAAAGCAACTGCCTAGGAAAATGTTTCCCCAGGCTCATCACACAGAAACTTATGCAGTTGTGGATCGGGGGTTGGG
>NW_008329666.1:3613911-3623360 GCF_000622305.1 Nannospalax galili
GGGGGCGGGGGGCAGATGGTAGCTCAAGCTGGCAGCAGAATTTGGCAGCATTGCGGTACTGGCTTTGCTGGCATGAAAGATACAAAACTGAAGGGGTCATAGGAACTTACTTCATGGTTTTGCAGAGCAACTGAAGCAAGACAATGTGTGGCAGAGGTGGAGTCTCTACAAGGAGGCTGTAAGGGGCCACTGTATGAAGCTCTAAAGGTGAAGTCTAAGCTGCAATGGAGACCCCTGGATGTTGGAGATGCTAGGACCACTGGATATCTGCCAAGGAAAGCTGCAGGCATGAAATGCAGCTGGCCTGAGAGAGGACTATGTGCACTGTAGGCAGCAGAGTTGGAGGGATGTGACTATTTATGCATTCTGAGGCCCAGATGATTACGTTATGATATCCAGATGCTGGACATAGAGCTGTTGGATATGGTGTTTGCCCTGTTAGATTTTTGTCTTTGGTCAGATTGTTTCTTTAATTTTTTATTCATTTATTTCTATTTTATGTATATGAGTGTTTTGCCTGCATTTATGTAAATGCACCTGTGTGTGCAATGCCCACAGAGGTAAACAAAGATCATCAGATTCCCTGTAACTGGACTTCTGGGCTGTTGTCAGCTGCCATGTGGGTGCTGGGAAGCAAACCCACATCCTCTGTGAGAGCAGCAGTGCTCTTAACCACTGAGCCATCTCTCCAGTTCCATCAGATTGTTTCTTACTGTGCTTTAGTCCTTCCATTTGGAATGAGAATGTCTACTTTGTGCCATTATATATTGGAAGTCTATAATTTGTTCTTGATTTTATAGAAGCTCATGGTTAAGAAACTTAGAACTTTTAAGATGCTGGAATTCTGAAAGACTATAGGGAATTATAAAGTTGGACTTAATGCATTCTATGTTTTAACATGGTCATGAGTCTCTGGGGGCAAGGAGTAGAAAGGCAAGGCTTAAAAATGTAATGCTTGGGTGTCAAGCTGACAAGAGGTAGAGTTGTGATCATTAGTATTGTCAACTTAACAGACTCTTGAATGGTTTTGGAGTTGGTCTAAGGATATGCCTGTGGGGGACAGCCTTGACTAAAGGCATGCCTATTGAGGATTACCCTGACTAAGGGGATGACAGTGGGGAATTACTTTGGCTGTATTAGTTGAGGTGGGAAGACTCACCTACTGTGGGTGGTTACCATTCTCTGGATGGAATCTTGGATGGTACCAGTGGAGAAAGAGAGCTGAGCAGCAGCATGCATTCATCCTTTTCTGATTCCTTATTGTGGCTGTTTTGTGACCAGCTACTTCAAGCTCTTACTGCATTGACTTCCCTGCCATGATGAACTTTCCCTTGAACTGTGAACTAGAATAAGCCCAGCCTCCCTTAACTTGCTTTTGTCAGGACGTTTTATCATAGCAACAGGAAAGAAACTAAGACAGTTACTGAGTCAAGCCTATGGGGAAACCAGGACTTTGTTTGTTTTGTGTGTGTGTGTTTTGAGATGGAGTCTCATTGTGTAGACCTGGCTGAGCTGGAACTTGCCATGTACATCAGGCTAGCCTGGAACTGACAGAGATTTTCTTGCCTCTGCCTTCTGAGTGCTGGGATTAAAGGTGTATGCCACCACACTTGGCTGCATCCACTCTTTATTAAAGGTTTTTGAAATGTAATTACTTAGATATATACTTGGCTGTATGTAACAGAGTTTAATGTTCATAATTAACTAGATATTCAGAAAGATATATTTCTCTTGATTTATAAAGGGCTGATGGTTGGTAGTCTGATTTTGGCATGCCGATCAGGCTTCAGTTGGTCATTCGGGGACCCAGTCTCCTTCTTGTGACTCTGTCATCCCCACTATGTTTAACCTTACTGGCATATCCAACCTGATTTGTTGTATCCACAACCCAGACATCAGGATGGAGGGGCAGTGGGGGAATGAGATACATTCCTTCCCTCCGAAGCTGTGTCTTCAGAGTCCTATCTATCACGTCCCCTCTGCTGTGGATTGGATGAGTAACCCCACATGTCCATATATAAAAACGTGGTCCCCAAGGTGGTATTGGAAAATGCTGTGGATGTTTATGAGGTGGGAATTAGGGGCAAGACCTTCAGTTACCGTGGTTATGTCTTCCAAGGGGATTGTAGAAGCCCAACTCTTTCTCTCTGTTTCTGTCTGAATCTCTTACATCGTTTCTCCCTCTCAACACACACACACACACACACACATACACACACACACACGCGCACGCACACTGCCCTTGGCTTGTCTTAATGCTCATTCCAACATATATTCCTGATTCTGTGTGTAGCCTGATAGGTAGGAATGTTGGAGAGAGCGAGCGGCGTGGATGGAGGAGGCACCGAGGCACAGATAGAATTCTCAGCGGGATACAGATTTATTTCGCACGGGGCACCTTTCCCTCGGGGAAGGGAAAGATGTCAGCCCATGGGCTGTGAGCTGGGACTTTATATATGGGGGCTTTAGGGTGTAGAAGGGGGAATGTTTGAGGGAGAAATCAGGGAGGGGGAAGCAGGAAAAGCAGGTAGGATTAGGGTCTCGAAGTGTTTACTTTTTCCCTCTTAAGATAAGAGAAAAGCTGTTATGATAAACAACTTCTAAAATCTCTGGTTATCAGGTAGAATCTGCTTATCCTATCTTTGGAGGTCAGAGGAAAGGCAGGCTGCTTCTCAGCAGAGTTTGTTTCCCTTGACTTCAAAGGTCAAGGTGCCTATCAGCTCAGTTCCCTTTTTCGGGCTCCAAAGTCTGTAGGTCCCTGTTGGGGAGGGGGGAAGCTGCTGCTGTTTGGAACCCTAACATAGCCCTCGCTAGGCACCTAAACAAATGGTGCTGTACAGTCTTGCCCTTGAATCTCCAGAACTGTGAGTCAAAATAAACCTCCTTTTATTTTGTAAGTAACCTGTGCTGGGTGTTTTGTTATAATGATGCAAGGCTGAAGAGCACATGCTTACATTCCACTGGCCACAAGTGAAACTGGAAAATATTTCCTCTTCCTGGCCATGTACCGAGTAAGAAACTCAAGGGTTCTTTCTAGTGTCAGAAGAGAAAATGATAACAGGGTATGATGGCTTCCATTTGAATTGTTATGAGCTACAGGGTTCGAGGCTAGCCTGATGTACATAGTGAGTTTCAGGTCACCCAGGGCTAAACAGTGACACATCACTTCATAGCACAGCAGGAAAGCACTGTGGTAATTAACAGTGGTATTTGGTCCTAGCATTCTACCTAGCATGCAATGTATCCTGTTCTTATGTCTTCTTCCAGCATTAGCCTCCAACCATGTTTTAGGAATGCCAAACATTGCCCTTCTCTCTCATATCCTTATTTTCTAACTTCCAAAGATTTCCTTTTAATTATTACAGAGTCAATCTGTCTTTCTCTGTTCTGTATAAGGAGAATGACTTCAAACCCACACATCACAGAAGTCCTACTGATAGTCTAAACAAGTACAGTAGGTCAGGGGTGCAGTGTGGCAGTGGCAGGTTACAAGGCACGTGCTCTATCACTGAGGAAAAAGCCTATTGTACTCTGGGAAGAATAGCCATGCCACATCACAGGCCATGTAACTACATCTAAGATTTACAGGGGAGCTGAGAGTTTGGCTTCTTAAGGTTAAGTATTCTTGATCTTTAAGTGTTAATAAGTGATTCATACTTTTAAAAAAACAGTTATAGACTGCAATGTATTCTCACTGGCTTCCTGGGCAAATATTTTAAATCTGATCTTAGAGTATATGAGCATTGCTCATGGGGACTCAGCATCCAAGATGTTGAGTTGGGTCTTTTTCTACTAAACAGTTCTCATTCCTTTAGGGGCTGTTATTATTGTATATTATTGAATAATGCCCTGATATTACAGTGTGTTTGATTGTTTCCTAAGAACTGTCATATTGGCTTATTATCCTTAGTAAAAACTCCTGAAGTTGGCAGAATCAACACTGTCTTTATACATAAGGAAATAGGTGTGGAAGCTCTGTCATGCTTGCCTAAAAATTAAAACAAAAAATGAGAACCAGAGGTGGAAAGGAGTCACAGCATCTAACTCCTTGCCCGGGTGCTACACTTCCTATTTTCTTCAGTCTTTTGAGATCTGTGAATAGTTTAAATCTATAATATATTGTGAAATCTCAGCACTCAAGCCCTCAAGAAGTACTTGAGAATCATTAAAAACTCATTTCAGTTTCCTGAGAAGCAAACATTATTGTGCTATTTTATAAAAAGAAAAAAGGGAATTCAGGTTCAACCATCGGTGGAGTGTTGTCAGTTCCAAACTATATTTCTTGTCTTTGTATTTCCCAGTTCAATACTCCATTGACTGGGATTTTATATGATTATGGTTATTCTCTGCTGTGGTTCTGAATGCAGAATCCTCTTTGACCTGGGAAATCATTTTAACTATGTAGCAAATACCTAATGCATAGTGCATAGTGACAACTTGCTTTTGCATATAATAATCATGAGAGGAATGCATGATCTGTGATAATGTGAAATTATTAAGAAGTTAAAATGAAATTAATGTGTTCATATATGCTAAAAAAAAACCCCAAAACAAAGGATGCAGAAGAGATCTCTTTATCTGAGTTCCCCTTCTAAGAAGAATCTAAGATGAAGACATGCAGGAAAATAGTTCATTTTGGAGGATTTCATACAGAGGAAAAGGAAAGGACAGGAAAGAATGAAAAAGCAAAGAAGAATTATAAAAGGGCATTATTGAATTGGTCCCACTGTGGGCAATTATGGCTTTATTGCTGAAGGATCTTATCAGCAGTGTATTGAATTCTCTCAGAATGATCTGTTCAAAGTCTGGCTTGAAACACATTTGATCATTGACTTCTGTATTCCCCAGTCTGTGTGCAGACACATGGGATCACCACATACCAGGATGCCATACTACTGCAGTGTCAGAGAAGCCCTGGGGCATAGATGGAAAGCCTCCAGAGGAGACATGCACTTGAAGTATCAAGCTATAGTATAAAATAAATTGATGCCTGCACAAAATGATCACCACTGGCACAGCTAGAAGCAAAGGTGAAGCTAAGCATCTGTTAGGCTGCGAATAAGAGGCCTCAGTGCAATAACTGGAAAATAAAAACTGTGGCCCCTAGTTTAGCTACTTTTGTGTTTACTCTTATGCTTATACAGCATGTAACTCTAAATAACATAAGTGAACTATCTCAGCTACACTAACCTAAGTTACTCCATTTTTCCCAAAGCAGCCATTTCAGGAGAAGTGCCTTTTACCCTACTTATGAAAGATACCTAGAAGGGAGAAGTAACTTTGAATTCTGAGAAAGGGCCTGACCGCATGCCACAGGGTATTGTAATCTAGGCCAGGCCCGCAGTTCACTAACCACTTATCTTGCTTCTATAAACCTGCTTCACTTACCGAAGCCCGAGTCCATGCAACAACTGATGGTTGATTGGTAAATTCGAAGTTCGCTATGTTCAAATTTTGCTATGTTGCATAAACCTGATTGGCCCACCTGTTCTGCTTTCTGCATTCCCATAAATATTCTGGCCGACTGGTGTTCAATGCTGCTTCTATTCCTGACATAGACAGACCAGTAGACCATAATTAAACTTTACCTTGTTGCTTTCAATTAAGTGGTATTGGTGATTTTTATTCAGAATCTGGCATATAACAATAAGCTTTACACTATTTCTATATTTTTTAACTTTTACAAAAACTTTATTGAGAATTTCATACATGCCTATAAGGTGTTCTGATCAAATCCATGCCCACTCCCTCCCCTCCAACATTCCCCCGTCTGAAGTGGTAACCCTAAAATCTTTTAAGGATTAGATACAAGCTCCCAAATACTTTTGACATTTTTGGCCTTTGGAACAGAGAATATTGCTAACAGGCCCAAGGATATTGTGAGTTTTAGCCCAGAAACTAGCTATATTTCTTTGGGGTCTTTTTACCCTACTTGCCTAGCCAATTCCTACCTCCTATTCTTATCATGCCATCCTCTGAAGGGGTTACTCAAATTGCCAATAGGGAATGGGGACACAGACCGCTCTGGCTTCTTCCATGCTGAACAGGGATGCAGGGTGAGGCAATTGGAGTACCCCTTCAGTGATACACTATTTCTTAATTCACCATCATTATACTACTTTCACTCTTAGTTATTTTTCTTGTTGCTGTGATAAAATACCCCCAAAATCAACTTATGGAAGGGAAGAATTATATTTGTTCACATTTTGAGTATAAAGTCCCTCATGGGGGAGGAGAGGAGCCTGAGGCAGCTGGTCACAGTGTATTCACAGTCAGGAAGCAGAGTGATGACATTGGTGCTTAGTTGGCTTTCTCCTTCTCATTCCTTTCAGGGCCCTAGCCCATGGACTGGTGCTTCCCACAATCAAGGCAGTTTTTTCCACCTCAATTAGCCTAATTTACACAATCCCTCACAGGCATGCCTAGAGGCTAGGTAATTCTACACCGGGAAACACAGACAGTATTAATCATCACACATTCTTTCCTCTAATTTGTTGTAATTTTCAGTAATTTTATTAGTAATTACTGTTTTAAATATCATACCACAAAGCATTTGTTCTTATTTTATTAATTTCAGTCATTTATTTTTTTATTCAGATGACTTTTTGCCCATCTTTCTCTTCTGCATCATTCTATATCTGCCTCTAGCAGTTGACAGCTACAACTTTAGCTTTACGTAGGACTGATAGTTTTTGCATTGTTTTGTACTCATGACTAATGTGTTCTCTCCACATTGGGCACCAGTCGTAGGTCCCCCACCTCAGCCAAACCCCACTGCTACCAGGAGGCCGTTGTGCACCAGCCCCGGTCATGGAAAGCCTGGGCCAGGAGCTCAGAGAGCAGTGGGGGGAGGGAGGCCTCAGGTGGCGGCTAGTACGATGGGAGAAAACGCCCTGGGAGGCTGTGTCAGTGGACAGCTCGTTTATTATGGCGGAAACAGAGGTTTATATAGGAAAGCTTCAAGGGCAAAGAAGAGGGGGTTGGGTTTTCCGGCAGGCCAGTAGGTAGGGGGTGGGAGGGGGCCACTAAGGCTACATGGCCTTTGTCCTGTCCTCTGGTCGCATAATCTACAGGGGACCTGGTTAGGATTAAAGGATTAGAGGCTTAAAGGTTTAGTTTAGGGGTTGTTGGGTAAGAGACAGTGTATCTAGAATGGAGCAGGCCAACTTCCTGCCACCCTCACTAGGAGGTGTCCAGCCTGCCAGCCATGCTCTACATTCCAGGCACTCTCTACTTATCCCAACACTTGTTTTTATTTTTTTTTCTGTAGATTATAATGTTTGAAAATAACCAGCATTTATATTTTGCTTATGTAAAATTATTCTATATAAACTGAAGGGAATGTTAGGATTGTCTCTTTCCCAAACAATCATACATCATGACCTCTTATAACATTAAAAAAGAATGTGTTACAGTTTGAATGTGAAACGTCTCCCCTAGGCACATGTGTTTAAACATTATGTTCCCAGCTGGTTCTATTTGAGCAGGTTGAAAACTTTAGAAAGTGGGACCTGATTGGAAGAACTGAGTCCTGAGAGGTAGGTCTTGAGGGTTATAGCCTGATCTAGCTTACTGTCTGATCTCTCTCTCTGCTTCCTGATATACCCAGATGTGGGCAAGCAGTCTTATACTCCCATCACCATGGACAGAAGCTGGTCTTGTCACCATACCTTTCTCTTAACCATGAGCCCTAAGAGTCTCTGCTGATTCTGTGAAGAATTTGGTGACAACCATGAGAAGACTAACACAGAATGTTTCTAGTTTTAAGGTCCACGTAAAGATGAGTTATTTTTCATGCCATCAGAATCTGTACATCATGTTTATCAGGCTTCGCTGTGTGTGTATGTGCATGTGGGTATTTTCTAGAGCAAGGAACTGCCTTGCATTTCTTCATGCATAAAGAAAATTAATGTGTTATGTTAACTTTCCATCGCATGACAGAATGCTCAAGAAAAGCAAGGCCAAGGAGGAAAGGATCACTTTGGCTAATCCACAGTATTGTGGTTTCACTGTTTCTGGACCTGTGGTAAGGCAGAACATAGTGATGGAAATGCATGGCAAAGAAAAGCTGCTTACTTAAAGGCAGACAGAAAGAAGTAGAAGGAGAGAGAGATGAGGAGAGGAGGCAAGGAGGGAAGGCTAAATCCTAGCATCTCCTTCAAGGGCATACTGTCAGTGGATCTACTTCTTCCAATGAGGCCCATCTCCTAAAAATCCCATCATTAGTGCCAGAAGCTACTGACCACATTTTCACCATGTGAGGCTTAGGGGGCCACTGCAGATGCAAATGGAGACACTGTATCACTCACTATAGGTTTGGTAGTAGAGATATTAATATTTTCTCCTGAGAAATAAATGAGAATCTTGCAAAAATAATCAGTACTTTTTTCTAATTGTTTTCAAATTTCTTTTCATAAAAACTGTAATAAAAAACTTTCTTCTCACTCAAAAGATTTTATATGCTTCTCATACATGGGAAAAGTTTTGGTTTATGAGCTCAGTGTACAAGGAGAAAAAAGCATAAAATTAAATGGCAATGTTTTGTAAAAGTTGCTGCTGTGTAGCAGACCTGCTTTTCTGTCAGTTGGGAGTCTTGTGTAGATAATAATTCCTTGTCAGTGATTTAGCCTGTATAAAACACATCAATCCTTTTTATTATATTTTGTGAGCCTTGACATTTATGATAATTTCCCCATCTCTACTTAAAACTCTTTCTCTTATGATTGCATTATGGAAGTGGATTTTTTGCCCTTGTTGGCTTATCTCATTAGCATGTGTTTATCATATATTTTCAGGCTAATTACCATTTAGAATAATGCATGCAACATTAAATGGATTGCCTAGTCTTAAAAGGTGTCAAGGAAAAGGCAGCGGCTTCCACCCTCCCATCTCTAATTCTCCTTCCCTCCAAAGACTACAGCAGATGGTTTGAGTTCTTGACATTTGGGTCAATTGGATAATGACGAGGCTATACGGCCCCCTCCTGTGTGTCCACAGTGGTCCTGGGTGGGTAAAGAAATGAGGAGAACACATTTTCTCAGCATCCTCATTGTCAACGTCTGTTTGATGTTCGTCAATCTGTTAGGGTTTCTGAACTAAGGAAGGGACTGCATCATAATTGATATTTACATTAAAGGGAAAAATTCTGTTTGCTCATCATCTTTTAGATGAGTTTGATATAAATATATAACCTAGGGAAAGGATCATTTTTGAGCTTCTAATTATTAAGTAAAATGATGAGATGTACTCCTGTTTGGCTCTTGTCCAAACAGTTAAAATAACCTTTCCATTTGTAAATATATATGATGCAGGAGGTTCTCTGCCATTATTAAAGGGGACTGAGAATTTCTGGAAAATGTCTTTTTGAATTGTCAAAAAAAAAAAAAAAAAAAAAAACCTGACACATACCTTTAATCCCAGCACTCAGGAGGCAAGAGGCAGGTGGATCT
>NW_008329666.1:3623384-3628233 GCF_000622305.1 Nannospalax galili
TCCCCCAGCCTCCTGACTAATGTGGAACAGAGTTTAGTCACTGTGTTCACAGTATGCTCTGGAGAAAAAAAAAAAAAAAAGAAGGAAAGAAAGAAAATCAAACCAATGTAGTAATACTCTGCATAATTTAACCACTGCATGTTTATTGTATGGCTATAAATGGCTATAAATTATTTGGACTACACTATCAATTTGTAGTGTTCTTAGAAGTTATTAACTCACTAGGATGTAATGGATCAGAAATAAACTTTAATGCTTATTTTTGTTCTTTATAATTTTTTTGGTTTTTCCTTTGGTTTCCATTTGAAATCTTGGATTAGTTTATTAAGGAAAATAAATAATGGATAATAAATTTAGAATGCACCATAGACTTGAACTATAATTCTGATATAGCCACAGTATTTGGAGTAGAGGTTACTATTTTAAAATAATGATCCATCCATTACATAAGATAAAAATACTTCTAACTTAAAATATCAGCTTTTCTATTTTGATCATATTTATTAACTATGTTAACTGTGGTATTTTAATTTTGTTTTCATGGAAAGGGTTTATTCAATACATAGTAAATAATTTGTTGAAGGATGTGATAAAACTTTTACTTTTTGCAAAACTTTGCTATATATATATATATATATATGTAATTTAGTGATCTTCAAAATAGTATGAGAATGATACAACCAGGGGGTTGATTCAGTAGCAAAGTAATGACCCAACCATGCAATTACAGACTTGACTTTGAGGACTTGACTTTGATCCCTAGAGTCCAGGTGAAAAGCTGGGGGAGGGGGTGAGGCATACACTTGTGATCCCAGCACCAAGAGGCAGAAAGAGGTAAATCCCTGAAGCTCACTGGCCACCACCAGCCTAGTGAGCCCCAGCTCCAACTGAGAGACTGTCTCAAAAAAACAAGGTGTACAACTCTTGAGGAATGACACTTTAGATTGACTCCAACCTCCACACGTGTGTGCATACATGTGTACCCCACACACAAAGGTTTCTAAAGGAATGAGAATGAAAGGCTAAGTATCAATTTGATAGATTTCTATTGAAGGCATACTCTGTGCCAGGCACTGTGTTAGTCAGCAGAAATATGAAGCCAGTGTGGTACCAGTCTCCCCAAGCCTACATCCAGTAGAGTAGACAAGTAAACAAATATAATCACATTATAAACAAGATTATAAAAAAAAAAACCCAAGTGTTCATATTCACTGAAACAGCAGTGTGCAACTGGGCTGAAGTACAGTAAAGAAGAAAGGCTGTCTAAGTAACGGTGCTCAAGTGGAGACATTATGATGATTGAGAAAGGGTGAGTTATGACAAGGTGTTCACAGATGATGGAGGCAGGACTGAGCTGCAATGTTACATGACTTACCAGAAACTGTTTTAGCTATCATCTATGAGCTCATGGGGGAGAAAGAGGGGTATTTCATGGGAGGGGACAGGGGGGTTATGAGACAAGCTTGGGGACACCAAATATGCAAATAGACCATGGCCAGTCGTATATAAAAACAAAACTTCGTTCCACAATCTTCAGCAACTAGCTCAGGCCACCAGTCCCTTATCTATACCCAACAACTTGAACCAGCCTGCTATAAGTCAGCCTTGCAGAATTCAGATTGCTATCTCCAGTGACAATTGATGAACAATGGTTAGTACTTGATCAACAAGCTGACAGTTTCCATAATTTTTGTTCCCATTTCCAACTTCAGAGCAACCAGGGAGAAAGCCAAATGTGTGCTGCTAACTAGCCACACAGGATTACCCACTTTCAGTTAACCTTCTTCAGCTTCCCCGTGCCAACAGCCACTAGTCAGAGGAAACCCAAAGCCTTCCTTCATGTTCCGCTGTGAAGTTTTCTTTTCTCTGCTTGCCCCTGAGTGTCTGCACCACGGGTGATGGTGGCTATTCCTTTGCTACAAGCTCTGAATGAATACCCTTAGCTTGTCTCATTTGGTTGGTCTCTTTATACATCAGAGGTGTTTGTTCTGAATACCATGGGAAGTTAGAGAAGGGATTTAAAGTGGAGAAAGAGAGAGAGAGGGAGAGAGAGAATTCTAATAGTACCTGGAGATCCTTTGTACTGTTATACTTAAAATGGATCGGAACGGGGCAACAGAAGAAATGGATAGACCAGTGGGGAGGTCCCTGTAGTGACTTGTGTGTGAAAGGATGTGTCAGAGATTGATGATGGCAGCAGAAATGGAGAAAACTGGATGAAGTTGAAGTATGTGTATTTAGGGAAAAATAATCTGTAGGAATAGAAAGTAAATATGTCACTTCTGAGAGTTTTTCTATACTTCAAAATGTCTATTTGTAGTTGTTACAATTGGAAAGTATGGGGAGACAGCTTCCTAAATAATCCAGCAAAAATGGAAATTGAAGATTTTAGATTTCTGGGCATATTCCAGTTTTTAATTTTTATAAATTTACTTGTTTATTATTTATTTATTTAAGCTGTATTTTGTATGTGTGTGGGCATACTTGTGCTCATGAGCATGGCGAAGCTAGAGGATGATTTGCAGGAGTCAGCTCTCTTCTTCCACATGTGGGTCCCAGGGATCCAACTTAGGATGTCTGTCTTGGTAGCAAGCACCCTTATCCCTTGGGCCACGTTTCTGTCCCTTCTGGGTGTAATCAAGTGTTTGCCTCTTTGTGGTCTTTGTTCTAGTTCTATGCTTGGAGGTGTTTTCGATCTTTTATCAGATTCCCTTGTTACTAAATCTCCCGAAGTTCCAGAATCTAGAGCTGTCCAAGGAAAAAGTCTTGATTTAGGATTTCAGCACAGAAATATGTACACTAGCCTCTTTTTAGTAGAAGCAGTATTTCAAGTCTGTGCTTTAAAGTAGCTCAATAAACACCAATAAGAAAGCAGTAATAGATAAACTCCCAAACCTGTTTTCACTGCCAAGATTTAAAAGTAATATACCTCAAAACCTGGAACCCAGAAGAACTCTCTAGTGCATTTCTGCTGAGGAGCTACATTCATGATGCTTTTTTGCCCAAAGTGATCTGCAAAGGAGGCTCCTAATAAGTAATTCTAATATGTAAAGATGCAACAGGAAAGACCATGGAAAAATACCAGACAATACTGAAGATAATACAGTCATGTCTCTGGAATAAGACCAGAGCATTGAGGTCAGGTAGGTGGGAAAGTCTGGGTAGGCAACAGACAAGGGGACTGTAGTGTGTCTGCACTACAGAACACACTCAGTTATTGAAAGGATGTTTACAGAGCATCTAGAAAGACTCTTTGTGGGCTGCAGAGATGGCTCAGTGGTTAAGAGCACTGGCTGTTCTTGCAGAGGATTGGAATTTGGTTCCCAGAATTCACATGAAGCTCACAATCGTTCTGTCCTCTGCAGGCACCAGGCACATGTGTGGTGGTACACATACATACAAGCAGGCACTCATTCAGATAAAATAAGTATAAATAAATCTAAAAAAGGATTGATTGCCATCAGTTCTCATCTGTGGAGTGCATGAGATTTTTTCATCCCTCCTCAAGTGGATGAATAATAAAATTACTAAGAAGAATCAATGTTGGTGGGGATTGAGGGTAGCTAGAACTCTTGGCTGCATGTAAAATCATACAGTCACTTTGAGAAGCATGTAGATTCTTATAAAGTATAGTATGTGTCTATCTAAATGGCCTAGAAGTAGAGACCCACAGGACTTATACTCAACAGAAGAATAAACTAGTGATAATCAAAACCATGAATAATCTTTAATATATTAGATTGAGCCAAAGAAGCCAGACAGAACATATGCATGCCATGTGATTCCATTTATATGAACTCCAAATGGAAGTCACTGTTTCCTCTGGTCATCAAGATAACAAGTAGCTGCCATGAGGGACCAGTGCTGGAAACAATCTAGGAAGGGGCATGAAGGAATCTTCTCAGAGTAGCAGTTTTTTATATTTGGGTTTAACATTTATCCTATAGGTATATAAAAGCACTCTGAGCTGAATATTTTTAATGTATATAAAACACTCGATTATAACAGGCCATTAAAAACCTAAAGTAAATTTGGAAAAATTATTTTAAATGAAAATTTCATTTGTATATTTGCGTAAGGCAAAATGCTTGTAATATGCTGTCAACAAATAAGAGTTTGCATATACAGTACCCACTAATCCTCCACCATGCAAAATGAACGGAAGGAAAATGAAAGAAATATGCCATGATGTTAACCACCAGGATTAACTCTTGAAGGATTAGGGATGGCTGATGTTAAGCAGGATTATGACAGGTAGTGGATGAGTTAAACACTGTCAAAGCACTGAATCGAAAGTAAAGGGAATACATCTATACCTTATGTATTTTATTTAAACTTTCCAATAGTAAATGTTCACTTATTTTCTGGAAGGCTACAGGCTTTTGGTTTTTTTGTTGTTGTTTTTCAGTTTGTCTCTGTTATTTTTTTTATTTTTCTTTGTGTGTGTGTGTGTGTGTGTGTGTGTGTGTGTGTGTGTGTGTGTGTGTGTGTGTGTGTGTGTGTGTGTATGTGTGTGCACGCGCACATGAAGTTAGAGGACAAGTAGAGTGAGTTCGTTCTCTCCTTCCACCTTGTGTGTGGCCGCCAGGGGCAGCCACAGGACCTGAATAGACTGCCATGGATCTGAGAATAAACCAGGGAACCCAGGCTTCCATGTACCTGAGTGCTGATCATACCAGCAGCTCTGCTTTTATTTATACTCATGAGAGTCAGTCACATGTCTACAGAACTGAACAATAATGAAATGGCTTCTCATACTCATGAGAACCACAGTCAAATGTTTACAGAACATTAATAATAATAATAATAATAATAATAATAATAATAATATGATGTCTGGAATATAACA
>NW_008329666.1:3628327-3630474 GCF_000622305.1 Nannospalax galili
GAGTACATCAGCATTAGCTCCATGCTATGTCTACTTAGGAGGTCAACATGTTTCTTGAAAAACTAGAGGGGGGAACCGGCATTCCAGAGATATCTCCCCATCAATCATTCTTGCATAAACTTTCTCATGGCTTTCCAGACATGCATGCTCAAGGTTCAGTTTAATTCATCAAGCATATTTTTAAAGTCATAGGAACACTGTTTCTCAGTCCCTTCACCTGTGAGTCCCAGGGATAGAACTCGGGATTCAGGCTTGGCAGCAAGTGCCTTTACCAGCTGAGCCATCTTGCTGGCTTTGTTTGCTTTGGAGTATACCTTTTTCTTTCTTTCTCTCTCCCTCAATTTTGGGTTCTTCAGCAAAGTTTTAAAGAGGTTTGAAAATGAGATGAGTCCAGATAATTATGTTTAGAAATTATTACACCCACACCTAATTCAACAGCAGATTTTAATCACTTTTATCAAGTCTTCTCAAAGATTCCAAATTATCTTTTATAGGCTGGATAGCTGTTTTTTTTTCATACTTATATTTTTGTGGTTTATGTGACATTTATTACACTTCATAAACACATTAATAGGTACAACTGGCATGAATGAGTTTATGAATAAATAATCTCACCCTGGTAAACATTCTTGCATACAAATAAACCAGGAAAAGAAATGCTACAAAGATGCCAGAGAGAGGCTTGCCAGCCACAGCAAATACAGACTCTCCTGGGCACGACTCAGTTGCTTTTACAGAGAATATGGAGAATGTTGATTAATTTAGCAAGTCTGGTAAGTGGCTGTCAGTTAAGATAGTGTTTACTGTACTTTTTCCAAATTTCCCATGGTAACTATGTGTTTTTTCATTCAGAAAAGAAAATTCAAGCACTTGTATTTTTAAAATTTATATTATAAGTAGCAAGAAAAGTAAGAATAAGTGTAGAACTTTAAAAAATGATTAAAGAAAACTATAAATTTTGAAACTGTAAAATTCATCCATGTTCTTAGCACTAACACAAAAAATAGTATTGCCAAATTCACTAGAATCTAAGTTCAGACTCTTCATGGAAAGAATATTGGATTTGTACCCCCCAAGATAACTTGAAATAATATTCTGAAATATGAAAGCAAATCCTTAGCCTGAGACAATTTGCTAACATTTCCCTTCCCTGAGCTACAGAATATGGACATAACAGTAAGTTAGAAATAATGTGTAGTAGAAAGTGAATGGGCCATGAACTCAGTGAAGCTTACTAATATGCTTTTCTATACTAGTTCATGTGGGTTACTATTTCAGGGGTCCACTTCATTCCAGTGGGACTCATTAATCAATATACGCTGATTTGCCTCAGCCAATCATGTTCTTTATTTGGAACCCCACCAGGGATGTCCAAACTTTTTATATTGTAACATGATGTTGGCTTCTATAACTGTGAAAGGCTAAGTTCATAGCTATCCTGGGACACTTGGATATGCTATCCTGGGACAGTGTATTTGTTTCAGCACTGGGTCACAGTTTCGACCCAAAGTATCATTTCATCCAAACTTATTTTTTGAATAAAAACATCCAAGTACTCAGAGATACTTTCAAAACATTGAAGGATGCTTCCCAAGCCACCCTGAGAGTATTTCAAGTTGAGGGTTGTTTGTCCCATGGTTAAATCTAATCATTGTTTGCTTAGCTGAATCCAGCAATATTCATGTTGGTATGCTTTCAATAGAGTTTCTGGTATGACATAATATTTGTGAATCATTGCAGAACTATACAGTAGTGAGTATGAAAAATTCATGCAGTGAGTATGAATTTCCAGTAAAATGCTTTGGTATTTTAGAGTCTATTTAGCCAAAATCATAATTTCTTTAGTTTAAAAATTACTTTGCAAAACAAACACAACTATGTGAACAGCATAGTGAGTGTGCATGCGCACATGTACACATATATATGGGGGGGTTTGCTATAGATCAATGAACTTGGCAACTGCTCTATGATATCAAAATGTAATGCAAGATAGTCAAAGTTTCTCTAGGCCTAAGTGGCATGACAGGAAGAGGTTAGGAAAATATTTAACCTGTTGAACAGAGTACCTACATTAAGGACAAAATTAGAAAGATTATTTGTGTTGAAAATTATTTCTGACACAGGAGGCAAATTCTGTTTGTATTCAG
>NW_008329666.1:3630531-3632656 GCF_000622305.1 Nannospalax galili
GTTAAAAATTATTTAAAATAAATTATTTTTTAAATTGATTTGTTTAAACATATTTACTATTTTCCTAATGAATTAAATCACAACTTCTTTAAGTTGATAATTTGTTTTTCATGTGCAAAACTGCTATTAGTTTGAAAATTGTGGTTATCCAACATTAAAAGTAAAAGTACGAAGTATCTCAGTATAATACTGTAGTGTGACACTATTCTTGGGGAGACATGAAAAGCATCTACTCACCCCAGATAGGGAATCAATGACAGATCAAAGAAAGGATACCACCAAAGTCCTGGTGAACTAATAAATTTTATTGGTGTTACTTACAGGAGTATGGGTGAGGGGTTATTTACAAGAGCAGAAATAACTCAAAGACAGCTGCATCATCAATAAGCTGTGGGTGACAGCCTAGAAACTTGGAGGGCACTGCACAGCCTGTGGGCAGCTCAACAGGCTAGAGAGTGTCTTTTCCAAGTAGCTCAATTAGTCAGAGCCTCTTTCAGGCAGCTGTCTCTCAGCAGTCTTGAGGAGGGAGGGGCCTAGTGAACCTGGTCATTTTCAGGGACTTCCTGAAGCTGTTCAGTTGTTTACTTCCTAAGCTTAAGGAGGCTGGGTAGGGTGTTTTCCTGCCTCTAAACACATCCTTCTGTTGACCAGGCTTCATTCCAAGATGAAATATTTTGTCTCAGAGAAAATGGCTACACAACATATAACATATCTGATTTTCTATTTTAAAAGGAGTATCAGGGACTCGGAGTCAGCTGAGTTGGTAAAGTGCTTGTCTTGCAGACATGACCTGAGTTTGATCCTCAAAAACCACATAAAAAAGCTGGACATTGGGGCACACACTTGTAATCACAGCTTTGTGGCATTCAGACAGATCCCTGGAGCTTGCTAGTCAGCCAGCCTAGCCTCTGGAGTGAGCTCCAGGCCAAGGAGAGACCTTGCCCAGCAAAACACGTAGACCTGAGGAATGACATCTGATGTTGGCCTCAACTTCCACACACGTACACATGTGCATGTGTAGCATCACAAATACATGCATCCACATGTACACACAGACATACATACACACAAATAATGGAGTTGAGTTTAACTGCTTAAAAGACATGCTCAATGATCACTAATTATCAGACCTACACTTCTGTTTATGCATTTTGTTATTATCATGCAGATAATCTGTTCTGAGTTCACATATATCAGAATACTATTTATGTGACAAATCTGAGTTTTGAATGTTTTAGTCAGCTCTGGCATATCTGCATGAAGAGACCAACTTATATCTGTTTGTTTGCTGGGAATGACTCATTAGTCAGTGTTTTGTGGTGAATGATCAGCAAGTGAGAATCAGTCTTCTCCCACTTTAGTCTATTTCATATATCTTTCTCACACATTAAAATCAGTGTAATATTTTTATTCTCTGAGAATTTTATGCAATGCATTTTGATCATACTCTTCTCCCCAAGTCCTTCCAGATCTATAACCACCTCTCCCCTCAAATAATTTTTAATCAACTTTTAATTTTTATGAATCCCTGGTTATTTATAGGCAAAGTCCATGTATTAATGTAGATCTCTACCCCAGGCCATATCTCCTTTTAGGAAATTGAACTAAAAATTGTGCTCAGAGATCAATTTATGAACTTTGCTTTTCCCTATGCTAAATCCATACTTACATTCTGGCCCCACAACTTTTCCCCTAAGTATTTATCAAACACACATGAAAACACATGTCAATTAAATGATTTGTATGTAAGTTTTCTGAACAGTTCATAATATGCCCAAACTGGAAATAATATGCAAATAGATAAATTATGACATATATGCGATAAAATATGACTAAGAGAAACGACCTGCTGACGCATGTGACAACTTAGTGAACTGAACAGACATGTTGATCTAAACAAAGCAAACGGAATGGAGTGTATAGTGTATGGCTTCGTTTACATACAGTACTATAAAAATCTCTTCAGCGGTTCTCTGGGATGACATGGTGGATACAGGAAGGACTGGGAAATGTGAGGAATACAGTGGATGGAAGTGCATCTTAATTTGAATGTTGAATATATACATACACACTCATCACCTTGTATATTTAACATCATGGAATTTATATATATATATATATATAT
>NW_008329666.1:3632833-3669584 GCF_000622305.1 Nannospalax galili
TTCTGCCTCCTGGAATTTCTCCCCATTTCCTTATCATTCAAGGTTACCCGTGAGTGGGGCTATCATTACAGCAATACACCTTCCAGTGGTGCCAACATTTAATAAAGTACTCTCTGTAAACAAGATCTGAATGATTTTCTTCCTGGTCAGACAAATGACCCTACATGTGAATTTAGGGAAAGCTGGTTGTGACAGGTGTGCTGGGAAAAGGATCCATCCTCCCCATTTCCTTATCATTCAAGGTTACCCGTGAGTGGGGCTATCATTACAGCAATACACCTTCCAGTGGTGCCAACATTTAATAAAGTACTCTCTGTAAACAAGATCTGAATGATTTTCTTCCTGGTCAGACAAATGACCCTACATGTGAATTTAGGGAAAGCTGGTTGTGACAGGTGTGCTGGGAAAAGGATCCATCAGATCATGTGGTGTGCTTGCGCATTCCTGAACTTCTCATGCCCAATCTTATATCACTTCTATTTCATATGAGAAAAGCTTCAGTTTTGTGGGCTAAAACATCATTCAGCAGTACAGCCATTGCTCCCATGTCCTGTGGTCTCGTGCTTGATCTCTAGTAAGACTATTAGCAGCCAGCAGGTATTTTGTAGATGGTTCACTGAAAAGAGCATAACTTTGCTTCAAAGCTCAGACACCACTGCTGAGATTCCTCTTGCTTTCCACCAAGTTCTATAGAATTCCCATCTGCATCAGAGACTTTAAGCACAATTCAGACTTCATGATCATAAGGAACTACTGCAAGTCTACTTATACTGTACAGCTTTAACTTGCCCTAGGTTTCTCCATGGCAACAGTCTTTTAGATTACCCCGGTGCAGTTTTATATAGTGCATTTGAATATTTCCTATGTTATTTCTTTTGTGTGTGCATGTGTGTGTGTGTGCGTGTGTGTGTGTGTGTGTGCACTGTATATACTGATGTGTACCTGTGTGCATGGGTGCAGAGGCCAGAAGAGAATGTCATGTGTGCTGTTCTATTACTATCTGCCTTATGCCTTTGAGATAGTCTCTCACTGAACCTGGAGATATGTTGGTGGCCAGCCAATCCAAAGAGATGGGAGCAATTTTCCCATCTGTACCCCTTAAGGATGGGATTACAGGTACATGAGCCCAGCCATACCCACTCTACCTGGCTTTTTAGTGGATGCTGGGGTTCAAATTCAGGTCCTCATGCTTTTATGGCAAATGCTTTTACCTACTGAGCCATCTATCCACTCTCCATATGTTCTTTCTAAGAGTCAAATAGTCATCAGGTCTAGGTAAATGATCAGGGGGATAAGCAATAGCAATTGGAGCAGGCTGTGTCAATAGTGGGATCAAAGCTGAGTTGAAGCCTCTGGGACAATTGGGAGTTCTCCACCTGTGGATCCCTTAACTGGGTGCTTTGATGACAGGTTGGTGGGGCCGTCTTCACTGCAATGTTAGGTGTTCGCCTTTTTATGGGTTTAGGTGAGGGAGTTTCACCATTTCTTTGGTCTGGTGTGTTTGATAAATTCTCAGGCCTAATTTTTCTGGTAGGATTTTAATGAGCTCAAGTGGTTCAGTAAATTTATGGAGTGGCCCCTGTTCTACTCCCAGGAATGAGTTAATCTGTGGCATATGGGTGGTGCCAGGCAGACACTGCTCTTCATATGTCCACTCTATGAAGTCATCCTGCATCCTCAAGACGGAGTCAAAAGCTGCTGGTAAAATGGAATGTGTCAGAGCAAGGCACAGACTGAATAAAAACCACCATTTTACACACTATGGAGTTACTTGAAGCAGGGCACAGCCTGATCTCAAAGGAATGTTAAGAACTTCATTACCCTTACCATAGAGCGGACTACCAGCTGCATTGGTCTATTTCATTGCCAAGTCTGCTGGCTCAGGTCTTCTGTAGACTGCCACAGCTGCTCTGCCTCCTGATGGTGATGGTTGTCAAGTCCAGATGCAATAAATACACTGTAGTCACAGTCTCCCCTCACATTGGATGAAGGTGGGTATTAATGGCATGATGGCTAACAATTCTAGAATATTTATAAGAAGTTGAAAAATACAGATATTGATGTAAGATTGTTAGGATGTAGATTTGGCTGTTGTAATAAAAGTATAAAACAGTAAGTTAAACAAAAGAATTTAGTTCTCGTGTAAGTTTCAATGACTCTACCATTCTGCAAAGTCATCATCTTTTGGCCATCTCTTGGCTTGCTCTCCCATTACCATGGCAGAGCATTAGAACAAGGCTTTAATGCTTTTACTGCCATCCACACGTCCCCAAATGCACCTTTCCTAACATGTGTGACTCAGAAGATAAGTACCCCATGCTCATTCACATCCCACTGATTCCACCCACCTGCAAATGACACTGGGAAACACAGTCTTTCTTTCGGGTCTTTACATGTCCCACAGAACTATGCGAGTTCTGTTGAGTAAAAACATTAGACAAATTAAATCCGAAAGTGTTTAAAGAATGATTTATGAATTGGGCAGCACTTAGAATCGGACATGGTTCAGAGAGTTCCATGCAACAGCATTAGCAAGAGAGCCTTTATGTGCTGAGCAAGGGAGCAACAGGAAGGCATCTGCTTCATCTGTGCACAAGCAATCAGTTAGATGTCTATGAGTGCATGAAACCTGGATGTTTATGACAAAGTATACTCCTTAGTCAGGTTGTATGCTAAATTTGGTTGTGGTTTGCTATGTAAGAACTCAAAGCACAGAGGCATCTCTGGAGAAATAACTAATCTCATGCTCATTTAAGCTAACAGTTGTTTTTGAAGGAAAAGGGGAGAGAGGAAATGAGGATGATCAGATGTCTGTTCAATAATTATTATGGCCCTAGGTGATAGGGCCTAGGTGATAACTTCCTGCACAAATGACACTTAGGCTAGATGTTGAAGAAGAAAGGAAGTCATATCTGAGTCAGATGAAACTGCAAGAGGGAGGTGATGTGCTGACAAGTTGATGTCGTGAACTGGGAACAATTAGTAAAACAGCATCTGTAGAAAAGTTGTTGCATAGAGGATTTGGGGAAAAAAGGGAATTTATAATAGTGGACTCTGAGAGCAGACTAAAAGGTGTATGTTTTTGCTAGCTACGGCTAACACTGTGTTTTTTAATATTGATCACCGAGAAGCGGAAAAAGATGCTTCAGTGAGAGTCATCTGACTCTAGTGTGTCTGGCTTGGTGGACATGGGATAAGGTGTTTTTAAAATTTTCCGTTTTCTGATTGTTAGAGCTCCACAGCAGATTAGGCATGAATTGAGAAGGGTTTGAGTTTTAGAGTGGGCTGGAAAAGAGGGGAGGTGCATTCTTCTGCGTAAAGAACTGAAGACCTTACTCATTGTCCCCGTTGTGGTGGCAAATTATGTATCAGAGTCATAGATGCCTCCAGGATTTTGAGCCCAGTTGGCTGTGTAAGAGAGAAGACTGGAGGGAAGCCAATTTTCAGAATTTCAGATTCAGGTTGAATGAAAGTACGCCAAGAAGGAAATGAAGGTTTTGGGAGTGGAGATGTTCAGAATACTTGAAAACCAGAACCCCATCATTAGTCAGATGAAATGAAATAGTTGTGCTGAATAAAAGGTTGAATAAGAAGCAACGCAGACAACTCTGATTCTCTTCATAAGCTACTGTGCCCAGGGACAGACACTTAAAAGATGATATCTGTAGACAGCTGGGAAGAGGAAAATTACAGTTAGATGTAAGAGAGGCAGGATCTTGAAGGCAATTAATGGAAGGGGAGAAGGGCATGAGCTGGAGCCACCCCTAATTCCTTTTCTTCGCCACACTTGAACAATGGAGGAGGCAGTGCTGTGCTGCCTAAGTCATTGATCAGAGAGGAGTAACAGAGAGAAGCCAGCCTCCCAGTCTTTCACCTGGGGTTTGGCGAGTGCTTGGCTCAGGACTCTGAATAAGATATAGAGAGGCTTTAAAATTTCTCATTTCCCCCGTGAAGTTGTGATAATTCTGGTTTATGAAATAAACTGAAAATGCCTAGATTAATGTGGAGGAAACATATCAATGTATTGCCATCTACAAATACAAGAGGCATACTGTAAACAGGAGGACTCCAAGAACTCTTATTGACGCAGCTTATTGAGAGCTAAAAGAAAGGGATAAGGGATTGGCCTTTTGAGGGGGAAGGGAGATGGTCACAGGCTATGGAAAGCTGAGAGGGCAAGCGCACAGCAAGCTGCCATGAAGTGTTTCAGGTAAAGCCACCTTGGGTAATCACTGACTGGACAAAGAACCAGACTGCACTCCCGATTTCATCTCCCAGTATCCCTGACGCCATGGCCAGGTTCTTTGCGTTTTGAACAATGGATTGGACAAGACACAGGGTAGGTAGTACTGAAAGTTTCCTAAGAGGAATCAAAGCATAGAGCACACTCCACAGAGTGGTACTGTGGCCCAGGAAGCATGTAGCTAGGTAGATCTGACTTCTTTTCTGGTTTTGTTTTTATAAGTCCCCAGAAGTGGGGGATGAAGTGGATCCTAACCCTGATTGACTAGCTATCACGTAACTTTAGTTGATTTGCATGTGAAAAGGTTGTACATCCTATAATTTTAAGCATATGGCACCCCATCATGTAAAGGCTTCCTGATGAAGCCTTTACTACATTTAGGTTAACTAACACAATCTAAGCTGATCTTGTTTATCTCTCCTTTTATCAGGGAGTGATTTATCAAATTACTAACAGAAGGGGGAGGTGGAGGCCAAGGGGAGGTGCCCAGGCACTGGCCCATCCCTGTGCTTGCCTCATACAACAGTATCATAATATGCTGTGTCTGACCCCTGAGTCTTTTCTGTGCTCCACTTTTTCTCTTGCTCCAAGAATACATTTTTATCAACTTGTTTATATTTAATTTAGAATGCTTAAATTGTTCTTTATTTTAAAATTTGTTTATTAGCAGGGAGTAAGCTTTAAATGAAGCAATTAACTCCCTGTGGCATTTCAGAAATCAGGCAGCTATTTTGAGGAATTTTGGAAGAGGTAAAACAAAACCATGTTGTTGTTAGGACTCTTTGTTCGTAAGATCAGACCTGTGGAGAATGAGTTCTGATGTATGTCAAGGACGATGCAGAGAGCAGCTTAGCAGATGAGGTAAATTAGACAGCTCAGGGTTCTGGTTATAAGGCAATTTTGTTCATGAAATTGCTATAATGCAGGAAAAAACTGGTCAAGAATATGACTCTGGCCTGGATAAAGACCCAGCTTTCCAGTTTTGCCAGACTTCCTGGTCATGGAACCACCCCTAGGCAGATGGGTTCACCTTAAGTTATGCTAAAGAGATGGGCAGAATACCTAGTGTGTTAATGAGATGGTGAACTTTTTCTCCCCAGAATCCTTGCCTCTTAATGCAGCTCTCACAGACCCCGTTGGTCACAGACATGGGCTTTCTGTAAGTCTGTCTGTTTTTCTGAATTTTTCAGAGAAGTATATCCTCTCCTTTTCTTCTTCATATCCCTTTTCTAGGCATGCTTTCCCTAATTCTCTGTGCTACCCTGGCATCCTGAGTTTTTTTTCTTCCTTTCTAAAGCTTCCCTCTCCTCCCTGCCATGTGGCTGCTAGTCTGTGATGTGTCTGATCTCCAATGAGCCCAAAACTCACATGGCTTCATGGCTTTTTTTCCTTCTCCCTTCCATTTTTCTCCTTGAGGCAGCTCCTGAGATTTACAGTTTTCCTGCCCTGAGGATTTTTCCTTAAATTCCAAGAAAATTGTCCTAATGCTTCCATCTGAGTACATTCTTAAATTCTTCTATGATTTGTAATAACCTGAGCTCCTCCATTTTGTGAAAGACATCTTGGTGAGCTGTACCAGACCCTTTCCTGGCCCAGGGCCAGCAGTTCCAGGAAGAGCTAATCCCAGAGGCCTGGTCTGTTGCAAAGTAACACACCCATATAATCCTGGGAGGCTCCAATTGAGACTTATCTGGCTTTTGTGACTGCTTATCTGGCTTCTGCAACTGCTTGCTTGCCCACCTACAGAAACAAGTGACTGCTTGCCTTTGAGTAAATCTTGTACCAACCAGTCAGGATATGGACCTTACCTTTAAAGGCTCCCATCCCCTCCCATTTAGTGCTGCATTCTATGTATTGGCTCAGAGAGTATAGTTGCTGGCCAGCTAAATAGATTCAGCTGTTTCAGAACTTTCTGAATCGGAGTGGTCTTTTCTCAGTGACTTCAAACTCCATAACAGAATGAGACTAGGGACCCTAGAAGGGGATCCTGCTCTCCCCTGTATCAAAATGGTTGTTACATTCTGTAAAACTGGTCATAGGGTTTCTACAGCAATATACACCACACACACACACACACACACACACACACACACACACACACACACACACACACACACACACACACACAGTCTATTGCATTTTATTTTCTCTGAGAAACATGTCTGAAGAGCACATGGGTACCAGCTGGTATCATAAACAGCCAAGGAAAATAAAGGGGGAAACTTATCTTGAGAGCTCTCATAGTTTGTAATTCTCCACGATCCTGAAACTGCACAAACACTAGGCTTGCCAGAGATGAAGCAATCCACTTACCTTTTCATAGCACAGAAAGAGAACTCTGCAAAGACTGGCCTTCTCTTTACTTATAAACATGCAGACACTTCTGATTTCTACAGCTGGAAGTATTTGGAGAAACTAATTGAAACAGTTGAGAAAAGGAATATCCAGAACTTAGCAGAAGGTTTAGTTTCTTGACTTCTACAGGCACACATGACTGAGCAAACATTTCCTAGATGGATGGCAGTTCAGCACACCTATGAGTGCAGGCACTTGACTTCCCAGACCACTCTAGCATGTTCCCCAGTGTGGTGCATGCCTTAGTAAGCTAATTTACTGGATGTGTTAGGATCGAGCTTTACCACCACTGTAGCGAGGGTGTGCTATGCTAGGTCCTTCTGTTACTGCCTGCTGGGTGCCGTACTTCGCATCATTTGTTACTATTCTGCTGGTGTTACTTTCATAAGCACCTCAGCCATTCAGACCTGCATGATGACTTTTTATAGGCACCATTAGGTGAAGTTTTAAATTCATGTTCCTGCAACAGTATAAAATACATTGCTTTATCTCTGTCTTATGCTTCCCTTACCATTCAGGGTGATATATGACCACCAATCACTGTGAGTGGTAAATTACCTGACATCCTGACAGAAAACCCTTTCTAAGCCTTTTGTTTTGTTGAACCATCAGAGTATGCTGGAAAGGTCAGAGAAAGGAAAAGAGAATTTTATCACCTACCTGATGAACAGTGCCTTCATATCTGGTGAACAGAGCCCCAATGTAAAGATTTTTCTCGATCTGAAATGTTCCTTTTTTATTTCTAGTTTTGTCAAATAGCTACACTGGGTGGTAGTGATTAAATTAAATCTCTGGTTTTGGATTTTTCCATGAACTGAAAAAATGGGAAGTGTCTGACTTACAGTGTTTCTGGATTTGGAATATCAATAGGGATTTTGTTCAAAGAAACAAAGTTTTTCCCACTTTCACTTTTTCTCTACAAATGGAGTAGTTATCTGAAATAGAAACATTTCAAATACATAAAATTATTAATGTTTAACTTAGTTTCAGCTACATTAACTAATCCCTAAATTTTGTGGTGTCCTTATTAAGATTTAATGTAGAGTATCCTAATTACTTTCATAGTAAATATTAGTTCTGGAGAGTTCATATTGCTTCCTATAAAGCCCTTTAAAGTGTTGAAAATAACTGGTTTTGTGATAAAATTTTTCAGTTTACTTTAATACGTGTTTAGAGTTTTATGTGGATAAAATATGAAAGATCTATCTTTTTAATAGTTTCCTTTAATTTTTAAAGTTCTTATTTATGCGTATATGTATGTATCTGTGTGAGAGCATCCCATGTGTAAGAAGATGCCTGCAGAGGCCAGAAGAGGGCATTGGATATCCTGGAACTGGGGTTACAGGTGGTTGTAAGACTCCTGATATGGGTACTGGGAACCAAGCTCAGGTCCTCTGGGAAAAGCAGCAAGCTCTCTTAACCTCTGAACCATCTCTTTAATAGTTTATTGAGAAATTGTTTATGCCTAAGTATTTGATAGAATCTAAATCTGAGAAGTGGTTACAGGCACCAGGAAAAAAGCAGCAGGACCCTGGGGCTTGGTTCACCATTGCATGTTGGCATTTGTAAGAAATATTGTGACTGATTTCCTCAGCTACCTTCTAGTAATATGCAGAGCATTTAGGGTTTGTTTGTTCTATATTGGTCCTACATGATATTAAAAAACCCTAATTTAATTAATTTAAGAAACTTACAGATTGATGTAACTGGCTACAAATTAGCTGATATAATTGGTAAAGTATGGATCTTTTAGAGTAAAGGGGCTGGACATGGTGGTAGGAGTGGAAACTTTTCCAGGACTTGAATCATAACTAAAGTATCAAAAAGAAGATGTGCACCAAACATGAGCAAGGGCACTAGAGACTGTCTGTGGCATGTGGTATTGAAATGCCAAACATAACTCCATTTTGTTCTAGCTGACTTTTACTTTGCCCTGTGTTTTTGCCCAGCCATTCCTACTGCAGCCAGCCAGGCAGAACATCTCATGCAGGCAGCTTCAGGGAGTACATTGTTTCTACAATACTGGGAAACTTACAAGTAGCCAGGTAGCATGTCCAGGTAGCACTTCCTCCTTCCCAGCTATACCTACATCTCCATAGAGCCCATTGTTTCTGCAATTCTGAGACACTTGTTTTTCTTAACCAAAACTTTTTGTTAACTGAAAACCTTTTTGTTAACTGATCTGTCCTTGGTCTGGTATATCTATGGTGATCTGATGTAACTACAGTTATTGGCTTTGTTCCTGAAATAATGTAATTGTGATTTTAAGCTTCATAAACTCTGCCCTGCTTCTCCTTGGGGTGGAGAGCTCTTTTGGGTGTTAGCCCTCTTTCTGACCACCAGCTGATAAAGAATTTCTGATTCACCCATCATTATGAGGCATTCTTCTGTGCCTCTTACTCAGTACTACAATATGATTGAATTGAATTTTGGCCAACTACTGGACCCTTGAAGATTCCTGAGAAATTTACAAATAGCCAGGTAGAAAGTGTGACCTGTCTTTAGCAATAGGGTCTTACCTTCTAGTTCTGTGTGGCAATTAAGGACTGTAGCAATAACCTATGTTATTTTGGAAGTCTCTTGGACCAACCTTACCAACTACTCAAAGGGAGGTTTCTCCTGTCTTGTTATATAGCATTCAGCTATGCGCATGCACTCGTGTATAGAGTATGTGTATTGTATGTGCATTTTTCAGTAAGCTTTAGTACCAACACATTTTCCTTTATTTTTTCACACCACCTAAGCATTATTTATCTCTCTTTTCTCTCTCCCTTCCCAGTTAAAGTACCCCCATTTCCCCCTTGATATTGTCCCCTCTTGAGCTCCTTCATTCCCTTTATCCTCATAGTTCCTTATATAACCCTCTCTCTTCCCTTCCCAGTTACATACACCCATTTTCCACATTTTGCCATTGGTAACACCTGTCTCCTATTATCCCCGACTCCTGGGCTCCTTCTTTCCCTTTACTTTCATGGCTCCTTTCCATTTTCCTGGATTCTACGGTCATATCAGGGCATAAACTCACATATAAGGGTTTGGTGCCAAGATTCACAAATGAGGGAGAACATACATTGTTTTTCTAAGTCTGTGTTACTTCACTTAGTATAACAGTTTCTAGTTCCATCCATTTCCCTGCAAATTTCATGATTTCATTTTTCTTTTCCACCAAGTATAACACCATTCTGTAAATGTACCACATTTTTATTATTCCATTCATTGGTCAAGGGACATTTAGATTGTTTCCATTTTTTAGCCGTTGTGAGTAGAGCAGCAACACAGATGGATGTACAAATATCTCTGATGTAGGATGAGTCCTTTGGGTTTATGCCAAGGAGTGGTATAACTGAATTACATGGCAAATTTATTCTTAGTTTTTTAAGAGTTCTCCACATTACTTTCCATAGTGGTTGCACCACTTTGCAATCCCATCAGCAGACATAGTAGAGCAACGGAGCTGGAACTGACCTGACAGCCTCTTCCCTGAAGACTAGCTCTCATAGTTTCAGAGGATAGTATGCAATCTGCTGAGGAAGAACATTAATCAATGATCCAATTCCAGTCTAATAACCACAACAATGACTGGCACAGCAAAACTATCTCTATTGATGCAGCAGTGGCACTTTTATCTTGGTGTGAATCAACAGTTATCTAATTGGAGTTAAAAATCTGCTCAATGGAAGGGGAACTCATGTGAGGTACTGTAAACACAGCCAAATGCACATGGCTGGAGAGGTAATAGATCCTAGAGGAAGCCCTACATCTGTCACAATTGTAGACAAACATAATTTCTTACTATATGCTAAATGTGTATCCTTATATTTACAGACAAGTATATCTATTACCACTCATCAAAGAAGCCTCTTTTTACAACAGTTGAAGACTATTACATAGTTTCACAACTGGTCAAACACAGAGAATAAGTGTCTATGAGATGCCCAGCCCTATGTGACACATCTACAATGGAGCCTCTATACCTAAGGCTCATGGAACATAGTAGAATGCTGTAGAGAGATTACTAATGCATCTCTCAGCTTTCACTAGTGGAGGTTTCTCATGCAACAGAGGGTGATTAACATAGAAGGCCACAACTGTCCAAAGTATAGAGTATAAAAGACTGCAGAGTATGTGCCTTTGGATAGGACTCCTGTATTAAATCTCACTCCCCCAAGGCTCAGGGACCACTGTGGAAGAGGGGGCAGAAAGATTATAAGAGCCAGGGATGGTAGATGACCACAAGGTAATAGTTTTCCAGGCTCCTAGGAACTTGCTCATATGAACTTACAGCAGTGGTATCAGCATGCACAAGACCCATGTAAATTCAAACCAGACAAAAATCCAGCATTGAACTGGAGAAATGGGTAAGAAGCCATAACCTTCTGAGGAACTATTGGCAGCTGATTACTGCTGGGTGAGGGAGAGTTGGTATTCTTTGAGGGTGTGATGCTAGATAGGCTGACCAGGCTCTAGTGGATAAACTTACAATGAGAGACATCTGGGGATACAAACTTGACTTGATAGGCTTTACATATATGACAAAATGCATAAAATCTTGGGGGGGCTATAAGGGGTAGAAATGGGGAGGAGGTATAAATATGATTAAGATGTACAAAATGCACAAAATCTAATAAAAATATATTTGGATAAAAATCCCTGGGAGAAATAAACCTGCTCATAAATCAAAGCATAGAAGTCAGGGGTAATTGTAAGGATGAAAATTGGATGGAAGTTATGGTGAAATTTGTACTTCCCTAAATTTTTACTGGGTGTTGGTCATCTCTTCCAAACAAGGGCAAAACACCATGTCTTTTTTCAGTTCTCTTTCCTCCTTCCCCTTCTCCTCTCTTTTCTCTCTCTTTCCTCCCATGCTCTTGCCCCTCCCCTTCCTTTCCCTCAGCTCTCTTCCCCTCCTTTCTCCTTCCCTCCCATTCCCTTTCTACTCCTCTTCCCTTCACTTATGTAGCTCTGGTGTGAGAATTTGAATGCAAGGTGATGATGTGAATTCAGAAGGATGGAAGAGACATTTTTGGTGAAAAATCATGACTTTTTAGACCAGCAGAGTGGTATTTTGCTTACTAAGAGACATTCCTCTAATGGGGCTGTACCTTATAATTTCAACACCGAGAATAGAGCATGAAATGATAACATTTCTATTTCAGGAACTGCAGCTCCCACAGCCCAGAGGAGATATCGTTGTCTACTAGTTTTGTCCCATTCTATTGGGAAGTTTAACATAAGCACTTTTACTTGTACAGCATGCAGGATTTCTTTTGTTTGTATATGCATGTGTCTGCATGCTTATCTGTGTGCACGTGAACTTGAAGCCTAGAGGACAGCCTGGGGTGTTGCTCCTCAGATACCATCCACCTATCATGGTTTGAGACAGGATTTGTTATTGGCCTGGAACTCCCCAGACAGAGTAGGTTGGCTGCCTAGTGAGTCCCAAGGATCCACTTACCTCTACCTTCCCAGTGCTGTTATTACAAGTGCATACCACCCACCATGCTGATTTTTTTAAGTGGCTATGGGATTTGAACTCAGGTGCTCATACTTGCAAGGCAAGCACTTTACCAGTTGAGCCATCTCCCCAGTCTGTCTGTTGGCCTGTGGTTATAGAGAGCCTGTCTCCTAACGGACTTCGAAGCATTTTCTCAATACTAAATCTCTGTAGACGGTTATTGCCCATACTTAACCGCATGTTTAAACATGCACATCTGTGTACTTCTCTTGAATACACAGTCTTAGTATGATGTTGAAGAATCAGCTTCAGAAAATGTGGGTTCTAGACTGAGCTCTGCAACTCATTGATTTCATGACTTCAGATTATTCAACCTTAACATAAGTCACTCCACTATTAGAAAATAATCTCTTCAATAAATGGTTTTGGGAAAACTGGATTTCCACATGCAGAGGAATGGAGATAGATTCCCTACATTTTACCCTGTACAACATCAACTACAAACTGATTAAGCCTTTAGGAAACATCTCAGCTACAGAAAGCCACCCCACCTACACTAAATGATTGATGGAGGAAGAGACTTAAACACCGAGGCACTTGGCGGGATAGCTTTGGTCATCAATGTTAGTTTTGGAGTTCTCCATGGGATGGGCAGAACCCGGCACATCTGCATCACACCTTTAAGTCTCCTGTTATCTTTTAAGTCTCCCATCACATTTTTCAAGTCTCCTAGGAGACAGGAGAGCTATCTGGATTTCAGGGGTGTCGGGTGGGAAGAATACCAGGAAGGAGAAAGAAAGCAGACTGTGGGGTGCTGGTCATATTCTGTTTCTGAAATCTGTTTCAACCTTACAAAATTTCCTGAAGCTGTATAATGATCACTTTTGTATTTTCTATTTGCCTCTATGCATTTATTGAATTTTGAGAACACATTTACCAAACTGTAGCTATAATACTACAGTAAATGTAGACTTAGTAAACATAAGATCTTAAATTAACAAATACTGTGGAAAGTTTTTGGATCATCATTCACTCATTCACTGCCTCGTTGTGTGACTTAGGGCAGGTCCCTTAAGTTATCTGAGCCCAAGTCTCTGATGCTGTAAGAAACCGAGATACAAGAAGTTCATCCTTGTTTATAAGTGATTTACATTACTCATTTTCCCATCTCACGACTGCCCTAAGCAATGCCTATTTGGGTTTTATAGTTGTTGAAGAAGCAGCTCAATATTATTGTTTATTATAGATCTGTTCAAATTGTTCATTGAGGTTTAATTTTGGTAGCTTTTTCCAACTTAGTGAAATATAAGTTTTGATATATGTACTAATGATTTTCTGAATTTCATTGGTATCTGTTGCAATGTCTTGCCTTTCGTAATTGACGATTTACTCAAAGCTGTAGCTTGAGAGTATATCAGCCTGCCATTTTTATTTGGCATTCTCTTGAATTCGGTTATATTAGGATTACCTGCCAGGCATAGTTCAACTTGCAGCAGATCTAACAAAACTCAGGGGCTTTGGGTTCTTGTTAATATCAGATATTTCAAATCAGACTCCTGCTTTCTTCTGAACATTCTTTTGAGTGAATTTACAGTAGCCAACAATATTTGTATATTTTGATTTGGCAGCCTTTGCCTTCTATTTAGTTTTGAGAAATAGCATGGAAGCAGTCTGAACTGCCTTAGCTATATTCTGACCCCACCTTTCCCCCAAGCCCACTTCTCATAATGTAGTTTAGACAACGCAGTATTAACTCTTTTGTTGTTTAATCTATTTTGATGAATCATATGTTGGTGAGAGTTATCTATGTTGTGTGTAGCTGTTGTCTGTTTTCTTGTATACTAATCCACTGAATGAATCCTAATACTAATTATATATCCTGTGTGGTATTGATGCTATTAAGCTATTTGCTCATATTACGAGTGATGCTTTCATGAGCATTACATTTATTTCTGATGATGGATATCTGTATGCAGGTCTGTTGATAACTGTTGCAGATTAAGGGTATATGTAGGAATATAATTTATTGGTAATACTGTAGCCATATGTTCAACTTATTGGATACCAGCAAGTAGTTTAACAAAGTATATGAAAGTTCCAGTTCTACATTCTTTCATTCCTGCAATTAATTTTAAATTGTCCCCAGTTTTACCTTTCTAGTATGTATATAGGACATTCCACTGAATTTTTTTTCATTTTTTAAAATGACCAATGAAGTGGAATCACTTAAAGAGTATTTAGCAACCATTGAGTTTTTTTTTTGTCTAATAACTGTAAATTTGGCTTAAATACAAGAGAAAGTATATTAGGAAATTTTCCTAGGGAAAGTGTTTCTATTCTAGAAAGGAAATAGGGACTGGGGAAGGAAAGATACTGAAGAACAGTGGGTTGTAAAGAATTGTTCTTCACAGGGTACCTGAGGTTTCATCCTAGCAGTGAGTTCTAGGAGCAGTGAAATCACAAATCAGAGGACACTAATCAAGGAAGAAAGGGAATCGTATATTTATATCCAAGAACAGGTCAGCTATTTGCTAAGAGCTGTGCCAAGGGAACATACAGTCTCAGGTCCTGGCAGCTTGTGTGTTGGCCTCTAGGGAGACTGGCATCCAAAGTCCACAGGAAACAGCGTGGCTATGAATGGACATGGGATCCAGGGTAAGGCCCTACTACAACTGCATTTGTCTCTTTTGCTCTTAGACTATCCTTTTTTATTTTGTACAGTTTTTTAAATATACGTACTCAAACTTTGTAGGCATGCAAACTATAAATATCTTCTCTGTTGTTTGTTATTACATTTTCTTAATGATATATGTATGTATGTATGTGTGTATGTATGTATGTGTGTATGTTCATTTGTTTGTTTTTTGAGACAGGGTCTTCCTGAAGTCCCAGCTGGCCTGGAACTTGCTATGTAGACCAGGCTGCCCTAGATCTCACAGAGATCCACCTGCTTCTGCCCCCAAAGTGCTGGGATCAAAGATGTGTGCCACCACACTCAGCTTTCAATGATGTTTTGATACAGACTGCTTTCTGTGTCCTAATAAAGAAATCTTTGTCTTTTCCCAAAGTTATGAAATGTTTTCATATGTTGTCTTTTGAAAGACATATGTTGTCATTCCCATTTCAACCTACCACCCATTTGCAATTGATTTTCTGTGCAGTATGTGGTGAGGGTTGGCTCACCTTTTCCCTATGTAGTTCAGGTGGCCTAGTCCTGAGGTGTTACGTTTGTCCCTAGAGACATCAGTGTGTTTCTGGACTCTGTATAGTTTCATCATATTTCTATTCTGTTGCTCTAGAATAGGCCTTCTAGCTGCTAATTTAAGTCCTCTGGCTTTGCTCATCTTTTGAAGGATTTTTTGGTATTTTTCAGTGCTTTAAATTTCCATATACATTTTATAATCAGTTAATCAATTTTGATACTGTAATCTAAGATTTCTTATAGAACTTTCAATCATTATATAGATTAATTTTTGGAAAAGTGACATCTCAATAGCACAGAGCATTCATTCTGTAGCATGGCATATTCATTTAGATGTGTTTTAACTTTTCTCTCCATATATTAGTTTGCTGTGGCTGCTATAACCTATTACCACAGCCTGGGTATATTAAAAGAAGGGAAGTTTATTCTCTCATGCTCTAGAGGTTAGACTTCTGAAATGAGTTTCACTGGATGAAACTAAGTTGTTTGTGGTATCACATATTGGAGGATTTTAGAGGAGAATGTGTTCCTCTCCCCTTTATGCTCCTGGTGACTTCCAGGGATCTTTGACTGTGTCACTTTAGTCTTCAAAGGCAGGAGCTCAAACTTCCCTCTGCTCATCTCCACATCCCCTTTTCCCTTCTGTCAAGTCTTTCATTCTTTCTTATGAAGATGTATGTGATTGCTTTGGGTCAGCCCCCTACCATGTCTCTAATCAATATCATTAACTAGATATTTGAGGAACTTTTTCCCACATACAATAACATTAATATGTTCTAGAGGTTAGGATGCCACTGTTTTCTGGGGGAGGGCATCTTCCAGCTCACTATGCTGCATTTTACCTTTCAGAATAGAAATATTACACATTGGTTATTAGGTGGTTATTACTGCTAATGCTACTAAATGCGGTATTATAATTTGATAACTGTTGTTTTATGTAATCAAGAATCCAAGTGCTTTTTAGGTATTCATTTGTGTCTAGAGATCATAATTAATTTAATTATTAAATATAATCTTTTGTGGCTACACTTGGATTATCCTATATGAATAATCATGTGGCCTGAAAATAATGAGACTTTTATTCATTTTTAAATTATATTTTTGTACCTTTGTGCTTTTCTTATTTTATTTCACTGATCAGGCCTCAGTAGAATATGAAATTGAAGTAGCAATAATGAACATTAATATTTTCTTTCCCCCTTAAAATGTTCAGTGTTTCATCATTTACTGCTAACTGTGGTATTAGCTGTTATGTTTTCCAGATATTTTTATTCATAGTGAACGTCGGCTTCTAAGCTTAGCTGCTGTTGAGTTACCATGAATCAATATTATTTTTATTATTTATATAACTTATCATCTTTCTTTTTCTGCTCAAGTAATTAATTCTTCAAATGTGAAGGCCTCTTTTCATCCTTGACACTTGCTCCACTTGGTTTTAACATATCATCTTTGCATATATTACTTGATTCCGTTTGCTAATATTTTAATAAGCTTTACTGTATAGCATGAGGAATAATCAACTTCTATATGAACTTGTATTCGATTTGATAGTGAGTTTGATCTGTAAGTTGCTGTTGTTGTAATGTCTTTTGCAAGGTTTGCTATTAGGCTACATCAAGCTTATGTAGTAAGTTGGGAAACAACTTCTTAATCCTACAAAAGAATTTTTGTAGGATTCATGTAATTTCTACCAAAAATACTCAGGAGAACTCATGAGTAAAGCTGCTTTGGCTGATATTTCATTGCGATAAGAATTTTTTGTGACTTTAGTGAGTACTTCTTAAAATATTTTATTATTATATGTTTTTGCACAATAGTTTGAAAACTTACTTGTCTGTTTAATCTAGATTTCCAAGTTTGTTAGTGTTAATAGTCTCATAATGTTGTCACTGGTCTTTGGGTTTCTCCAGTGATGTCTTATTCCCAGTGTTTTTTCTTTTTGTCCTGTTGTTCTGTTTCTTGATGCATGTACTGCAAACTTTGTGATTTTGCTGACCTTTACAAACAACTAAAGTCTGTGTCTTTTTCTCTATTGAATGTTTTCTATTTGAGTCACCTATTCTCTAGTAAGTAATCCCTCCTCCATGTACCTGTAAGTATCCCCAGTAGACTCCTGGTTTGACAAGCTAGACTTCGTTTAAACAGTTTCTTTGATCTCTTATTGGTGTCCTATTGGGGATAAATGACAGTTGTACACATCATCCTCCATGGGAAAGTTGCACAGTAACACAGTTGTTTATTACTTGTATAACCTTGGGGAGAAGCCTTGTGAATCTTAACTTTCTGAGTGTCTTAAGTATTGTAAGTTTTGTGAGCTTCCTGAGACTTCTACATCTCATTACTTTCCTCAGTCTTAGGAGAGTCCCTGTACCTCCAGAAGGGAATGTGCCAATTCAGAGGCAATACCTACACAGCAGTCTACCCTATGCTCTGGCTCTTACATTATTTCTGTTTCCCTCTTCTGCAAAGTTCCCTGAACCTTGAAGATGGTGATATATACATCTGATCATGTTCTTCAATTTATGTCTATAAGCATTGGGTTACTGTATCCCAGGGGCCTGGTTCCTCCAAGGGGCGGGGCCTGCTGCAGAGAATTGACTGCAGAGAGTTAGCCACAGAGGGAGGGGATTCTAGGCTCCATCTTGGGATAGAAGCAGCAGCAGGGAGCATGAGAACAGAATGGCCTGGCGTTTACCCACCCGGGGTGAGACTGTGGGCCCTGGAGGCATGGGCGAAAGCTAGTGGTGACTATGCGCAGGCTGCTGGAGTGATCTGGAGTGGTGGGCTCTGAGCCTGGTGCAGAGCTGGGCACTGAGTGTTCATTTCTTTGTGAGTCACTTCCTCCCTCAAGGTATAAATTATAATAAATTCTCATAAAGATATGCTATATGGTTTGTCTGATAGCACCTGGAGCAAGAGACCCTGAAGAGATTGAGGGCAGGTCAAACAGAGTGGGAAGGAGAAAATGTAATGGGACAGTTACTATACCACAATAGTTACTTACTGTCAATAGCTTGTCTGGTTATGAACCTCTGAAGCAACCACTAACCACTACCCACTGCCACAAAGAAGTTCCCTCTTTGACTGAGGCCAACATCAGCAGTAATATATAAGCATAAACAAAAATATTTATAAGGTAATTTGATAAGCACATCACATCAATTTAACAAAACAATGAATACCACCAGCTTCATCACTGAGGCCAAAGACCTATTCAGTCCCAGGTTTTTGCCCTGGGCCACAATACCAAACATGCATTTCCTTCTGATATTTGGTTCCACCCATGACAGTTGTGCTACTATTGTAACAGCAAATATATTTTTGCCTAGCATGCTAAAAGTGTACAATGCACAATCCATAGTTGAGGAAGGCTCTTGGCCATAACTTTCCCCCAGAAACCTGCATACCATCTTTTATCCAAAAGTCATACATCAAGGATGAAGTTTCCAGCTGAATCCTAGCTTGATTTCTCCATGTCCTGCACCAAATCATGTGGGGTCTTCAATAAGATGGACTTACCATACAGTTCTGACATGAAGCCAATAGCAGTGGTAATATGCCCCATGGTTTTTGAGGCTTCAGGGGCCTCCCAGGCTAACAACTTGTGTGGAGGCAGCCCACCCCTGGCACTAGGATTTTCAACCCACAACGCTGTGGTTCCTGGGAGTACCTTTTTCCACCCACACAACATGCTTTCATTCACTCTTTAACTGTTGTTTTTTCTGCCCTTCAACATGTTTTTGCAAGTATTGAAGTATTAAATGGTAGTGCTATATAATAAAACTCTTTTACAGAGGTGGGAAGGCTCTCTGAAGGCCTACCCCTGTCTATTCCAAGTGAGTGCCAAATGATTTTGGAATACTTAGAAATGCTAGGAAGGTCTAATATAGTATGAAAAACCTCATGACTTATATCAATTGTTCCATCAAAAGAACAATGTTTGTTACCACAGCAGAGATAGGAGGCACCACCTTATCTATCTATTTGTAGTTCATAGTCATAATCCATTATCATCCTGCTTATCATCCTGGGAACTGCCAAGGTGCTGTTGTGCCTCTCTCCACTCCAGGCAGTCTAGATGGGGTTTCCTTGCACTGTTAGGCCCTGCTCACGGTTAAGGAGGTCTGGGTCTGTGCTCTCACCTACTGTACAACCTGTTAGAGCTGACTCTCCAGCTCTGACAGACTCCAGAATGGTGTTATGGCCATTGTTTCTCCACTGGCCAAACTTGACAGTTGAAAAGTCCCTGACCTGCACCCCAGCATACTTTTCTTGCATGAGAGAAAGATAAGTAACAATTTGGGAGACAGGATAATTTCTCACCCCTAGGATAGGCTTAATCCTTGTAATGTGTACCACTCTGTCACCTGATCCTTCTTTCAAGCCTGTGGCAGACTGTTGCTCGGGTTTTAAAGCCTTCTAGAGGCTCAAGGACACAGCATTTAGCTGTCAGTTTTTGTCCTGGAAACTCTGGCTATACACAGAGTTTGTCAGGTCTATTTTTGAATTATAAGCCACATCACCCTTATTTCTTTTTTCTTTTTCATTCCCTCAGGAATTCTTTAACACAACATCGAGCATATTTACATGCCATTCTAAATCTGGCAGAGCCTCTGTTACCTCATAAAGACCATGTCTTACAAAACTGCTAAAGCTCCATATCAGTCCCAGGGTCCCTGCTGAGTTAATTTCTTCCTTAACTCACCTGTGAACACATTCTTAATCAGGTATAGCGAACTGGACACCAAACGTCACTTTTCACATGCCCTATTTCCTCATTAATGTCTTCCCTTCCTCTATTTTCTTCTAGCCTCTGATACTCCTGGGGACCTCAGGCAATGATAGCAAAATATCCCTTAATGGTGCATGTGAGCCAGGTCCACTGGGGGTGGATTTGCCCTGTATTGCCTCAGCTTATGCAGCCTTTATCTCAAGGAGTGGTAGGTAGTTGTCACGCCCAGCTTCTCTTCCACAGTGCTCATGTTGGGCCCATCCTCCCCATGTCTCACAGCATCATGAGCCAGGCTATAAGGAGCACTTTCACTTCTTATTTCAAACTCTTTCCCAATATTGACTATCCCTTGACCATCATTGTTTACTACACGGGGCCATTTCTAAGGCTCCCGTTTGCATACCGAACCATGTTTGTTTCTCTTTCTCTTGTGTTAAAGGACAAACTTGAGGGACATTTTCTATCACTTCCATCTCATTCTCTTTCTTTTCACTGATTGTATACTTGAGTTCCAAGTTTTTGGATCCCAAGAAAATTCCTTAACACACATATAATTTGTGCTCTTTTCCTCCTTACACCCAACTATCTGTAAGAAACAGCAAGCCAAAACCTCCACCTCATTATCCTTTCTCCCACATCTCAGAGGCTTATATAGACAATAGCATCTGCATGTCTTCTCTCATCGTAATTCCTCCCTTACACGGTCGAGTTCTTTCTGGGAAGACTCTCCTCACTTACATGTATCTTACTGCCCAGAACAAAGGTCATGCAACTGCCGCTAAGGCCTACTTATGATCCCATCTAATATGTGCTACTGTCAGGGATTGTAATATATCATTTAATCCAGCAGCTGTTTGGGGGCATTTCCCTACTTGTATGACAGACCTCATTTATCAAGGAAACATACCGTAACTCATACCATAGGGTAAAGATAGCCAGCCTGGGATCCTCCCTGGCCACAAGTAAAACAGAGTAGCCTTAGCTGCATGCTTTATCACCCATAGCGGGGGCAACACAACTGCTACCACAGTAAGAAGTCATGCCATTTTGTAGCACATGGGAGAAGACAGCCATATCTGTATGATCTCTGTGGACACTCCTCCTCCAGTTTCAGCCTCAGATGTCTTGTCATCCCGTTGCAGAGGCCAGGCAGCTCTGTAGCTCCAATTCCTCCTCTGTTCTGTCTGTTTCTGTGCCAGTTGTGTTGCATGGCCTTGTCTGGGAAGACATGAACAAGTATCTGTTCACTCCAGATAGGACACTGACAATAGACCAAAGAAACAATTCCACCCAAGTCTAGTTTGTTGAACCAGTAAGTTCATTGTAGTTAGCCAGATGCACATGTATAAGGAGTTATTTATTGGCATGTGGGTGGTTCAAAGGCAGGTGCATCACCTAAATGCCCACCCAGCATAGGTGATGACTCACAAAAGCTTCATCCCTGGCACTCCCTGCCCACATTTCAGGCCAGTCTACTGCAAAGTGTCCTTCCCCAGCAGTTGTTTACTGATTGTGTAACTTTGGGAAGGGGCTTTCTGAATCTTGTTACCTTCTGATGTTCCTTGTATGTTTAATTTATCCGCTTCCCAAGTCTCATGAGTTTCTCTCTTCACTCCAGGAGAGAGGTCACAGCTACATAACACCATTTGAGCTCTGTTCAGGTAAGTAGTATTTCTGCTGGCTTCTGTATCTTGAGGTCTTAAAATTCTGTCCTACGCTCAGTATTGGCAAAGTCCTTCAGGAAAAAAGAAGCTGCAGATGCAGCTTAGTTCATTTATCCAGCTAGCATCCTCAAAGGAGTGACGTGCTGGTACCTTTCTTTGGTGGGCCTATCTCTTGTATACCAGGAGACTGCAGAAAATTATCTTCTGTTTTCCAAAACATTTTAGCAACACTCTAAAGCCTCCCAGTTACACTTTACCTCAACATTTGGCAAAAAGCTTGAAAAGGAGACCAGCTTTACGTCGATGCCCTCCAGAGCGTCTAGATTTATCACTCCATTTTCGTTGCACCGCTAAAAGCTCTAGTGGCTTGGCGTGCCTCAACCTGAGACTCAGATTCCCAGCAAGTAGCACATGTTGACATACAGCACGTCCTTAGAGAAGAGACAGTTGCAGATGATTAGCCCAACATCTAGAGCTTTCCACTTGTACAAAGCTTTAGTCTTTAAATTCTCATTGCTCTGCAGCTGAGGGGCCAATTAACAGACATACGGATATAATTACAACTTTATTGGTTGTTTTTGTGGAGTACTTTTCTACTGGAAACAGCTCCATTTTTCTCTCAAGCTTTTCATTTAAACCAAAATAATTTTTCCTAGTTTATGATTTACTTTCCTACCAAGGAATGACATGATTACTGTGGGAAATTAAAAAATGTAAATAGGAAAAACAGAGAGATACAATTGCTCATAAACACACTATTTTGCTTATCTATAACTGTGATCAGGTTCACTCCAATATCACTGATTTTCAAACCATTTTACTTCTACTCACAATATTGTGGGTCTGAAATGTTTGGTTGTGTAGTTTTTCTATGATAAACCAATGTCATTCCCTGGAGAATCCATGCGATGTCCTCACTCTACTGGCCAAGTCTTGGGTGAGACTTGTTTTCTTTTTCTCATTGTGTGGTAACTTATCCTTTAGGGCTCTTCAAATGACCAAAATTTCCAAAAGTGTGGCAGCCTATGGGTGGTGGCCTTCTTACACAGAGACTCAGGAGTCTACAACAGAAAGGAAGACACTGGCAAGCCCTTCAAAGGCGGGCTGCAGCGCCATGGGGGCATCACTCCTACCCATCCGTGGGACAGCCAGATTCAATAAGAGGGGAAAAGAATCCACCGTTCCATAGGAAGAATATCAATTTTCAGTTGCTTTTACTGTGCACTGTTTATAGTAAATGGAAATGACATAGCAATAACAGCTGCTTTCCATTGGGAACTCCCTACGTTATTTTATTAAGTCACTACATTAGCCTAGATTTCATTATCATAACAAAATGCCTGTAGTGCGCACACTTTATAAGGAAAAGACATTTATTTAGCTCAGACTTCTGGAGATCAAAAGGATATCCCTGGCATGGTGTTGTAAAAGCAGCAGTGTATGTGGGAGGAGATTATATCTCAAGACAGAAAGCCAGAGAGTGACCTTGGAGTTGGACTCTTTATTAGTTTCTTTTCCTAGTGCAGTGATAAAATACCCAGACAGAGTAAAGGAGAAAGCATTTATTTGGCTCACAATTTCAGGCCACAGGCCATTACTGACAGGAAGTCAAGGAACAGGAACTTGAATCAGCTGCTCACATTCATAGTCGAGAGCAGTGAGAGAATGAACACACACGCTAGTGCTCAGCTCCCTTTCTGTACTGATAGTTCAGAATCCCCTGCCTAGGAAACAGTGCCACCCACAGTGGATAGGTGTTCCCACCTCACAGTAATGATGGTAATCCCCCATAGACATGCCAATTTGTCAGAATCTAGATGACCTCTCATGGAGATTCCTTTCCCAGGTGATTCTAGATTTTCAAAATGGCAAAGCTAACCACGACAGGCTCCTTGCAATAACTTGTCCAGAGAAGTAATTTGAGGTTCCATAACAGTTATTTTAATGCCTTTGTTGGGCAGCACCCTCAGTGGCCTAACAACCGGCCAGTAGATGCCCATCTCTTTTAGGGGGAGGGGGAGAAAAGAGTTTATTTCAGCATATAGTACAGTCCTTCATCATGGAGGGAAGCCAGGGCAGAAGCTTTAGCAGGAACCTGGAGACAGGAACTGGAGCACAGACCACGGAGGAGTACTGCTTACTGGATTGCTCCTCTGGCCATGCTCACCTTTCTTTCTTATTCAACCGAGGGTCACCCACTCAGCAATCAAGAAAATGCCTCACAGACTTGCCACAGACCAGTCAGGTAGAGGAAATTCCCCAACTGAGGAGTCGCCTTACTAGGAACGTCAAATTGACAACTAAAGCTATCCTGCACAACAATAAGCAGGAAACTGAACTTTTAATATAGACATTTTCAACATATTCTTTAAAATGGGTGCACCTAAGTAATTAGAAAGTTTCCATCAGTGATGGACTCAAATGGTATCTTATGCAACTTTAGACTTTCATTAGACCAGACTCAGGATGGTGATGTGTGGAAAGTGCTTTTCTACTTTGGATTAAGGGGGACCTAAAGTTGGGTGTCAGTGCTGAGCCTCCCTTTAGCTTTGGCCAACTCAGGTAGCCTCACTCAGCTTCTGTTTCTTTAGATATAAGATGATGATATTAGTAACTCTAATGTTCTGTGATTGCTGACTAATCTAATTTGTATTAAGTGCTTAATATATCAAGGTACACCCCACCTCTTAAAGGTCCCATCACCACACTGAGGATCAAGATGAAACACAAAACCTTTAGAGAAGAAACTACATTCAAATCATAGCAGTCATTATTATAACACTGTAAATAAGATCTATGAATATGTCAAATGTTTTCTTTAAAACATTGTTTACATTTAAACATACTTTCATTTAATTATGCGAACTAAGCACAAATGTTTCTTAGAGGAATATCCAAAATGAAATTTCCTCCAGGACCCTCCTCCCAGTTTCTCTCTGTTTTGAAGTAAAAATAGTTGATCACCTACTGTGTTTCTGTCTAGAACTTACATGTGAATTCTCATGTCTGTATAACTCTTATCATACTTGGTGCTAAATATGATGCATCCATGCAGAAAATATAGTCCAAAGCAAACAGTTGAAAATAAGAACATTTACCTTGCTCCCAGCTATACAGGGTTTCTTGTCATTCTTTTCAGGAAAATATTATTAACTGTTTTTCAGTATTTCAATGAATTTTAAATGCTTCATGGAAAGACAATTTCCATTCCCTAGAGACTCTTTGCTTATCACCAATTATAGGCCTGTTTTGCAAGTCAGAAATGTAGGTGGGCAGTGTGCCTCAAACAAGCTGAATGTAAACAAGCTTGGCTTCAGCAGTTTATCAGCACTTATGTGTTAAATATTTCCCTTTAAAACAAGTGATTCCTAGCTTTCAAGACTTTAATAATAGCATACATACTTTCAATATGATTTCTACATAAAATGATTTTACTTAAAAATTCTTACATATGTAAATGTTTATATATTTCATATTAATGATGCATATAGAAGAAAACAAAATTATTCATAATACTCTTTCTTCTTAGGGTAATAAGTTAATACAAGTTCATGTGTCATCCTAGTCAACAGAGATTTATCTTTAATTCTCAGAAATAAGACTCATAAATAAGAACTATATATTTTTGAGTCAAATGTAATTGTAACGACCACTGGAAAAAAAATCGTTTCCCCATCCCCCAGCAGCCATTAGCTAACAATATGTATTTAGTGAGGGGTAGGGCCTCATTAGCCCTTCCCAGATTCATGCTGGGATGTTGACAGGTTTGATCAGGTAGCCAAAGCTGTTGTGAGTCCATGAGTATAAGAGCCATGCTGTATGTGGAAGACAGCAAACTCCCCCATCCGTTGACCCTTATATTCTCTCCACCCCTCTTCCATGATCTTCCCTAAGCTTTACGAAGAGGGATGATAAAGCACTCAACACTCACTTATTCAACTGAACAGTTATGAGTCTCTGTGTTAACTGCTGCCTATTGCAAAAAATAAACTTGTCCGACTAAGGCTAAGAACAGAGCTGATCTTGTTATGTGTAAACAAATATTTAGAAAACAGTTTGGCAACATGTTTATTTAGTAAAACAATAGTAGTGTCACCCTCTAAGGCCTATGACTTCTTCAGCCATGGCCTTTTGACAAGGTTTACAGTAGCAAGCATGAATTCCCTCCTGTGGAGCAAGCTTCAGAGCCAACCAGAAAGGGTTTAGCTACCCCCATAATAGTCATGCCACTATTGTACTAGCAAGCACATCTTGACTGACAAGTTGGTTTTTGTAGCATGCAAGATCTGCCATTGGATAAAACTATTGATGACTTTTTCTACCCCATTGGACTGCATAGCACTTTCCAGCACTATGAAAGCTAGCCAGAAGGGAGGTAGCTTGTAGCTCAGTTCCAACAGTATATCTCTTTATCTCTATGTCCTGCAACCAAAGGGTGTTGTTTCTTCAGCAATAGGGTGGGTCACCAAAAGAAATAGCAATGGCCTATATTATTTTGGGGGGGCGGGCTTTAGCACCATCTTGGCCAATACTTCATAAAGAACTATCCCATACCTGGCACTGGGAATTTGTTTAATAACCTATGGCTTCTAGGAGCAACATTATTCACTCAGTTGGATTTTGTGGGTTTTTTTTTTTTTTTTTGAGACAGGGTCTCATATAACCTGGACTGGTCTCAAATTCACTATGTCAATGAAGATAACCTTGAACTTCTAATCCTCCTGCCTTCACTTCTAAAGTGCCTAGATGAAAGGTGTGTGCAACCCCATGTTGTTTATTTGGTGCTGGGGTCCACCCTAGGGTTTGTGCTTACTAGGCAAGCACTCTTCCATTCTACCAACTATAGAATATCTTTAGCCCTAGAGTTAATCTTTCACCACAAAGGAGCACTATGATGTTGGCTCCTTCAGATCACACCCTCTTCTGTTACCTTTGGAAACTTGTTTTCTACACTTCATCATTATGATTTTGTAATTTGATGCATTCTCTACAAATAAAACAACATACCACTATTGCAAGGCAGTTTTTTTTTTACCTTAGCATCATACCCTTATGTTCCATTCATATTGCCTCTGTAGCCCCCCCCCCACTCTATTCTGAGTAATAATCCATCTTATGAATGTGTCAGAGACAGTTGGACCATTTGCTTATTAAAGGGCATATATTAGTTACTTTTCTGTTGCTATAATAAAACACCATGACCAAGGCAACTTATAGAAGAAAGGGCTTATTGAGCTTATAGTTCCAGAGGGGTAAGAGTCCATCATGGCAGGGAGGCATGCAGAGAGGCAGCCAGAGCAGAAAGCTGAGAGCTCACATCTTCAAGCAGGTACAAGAAGTAGAGAGACAGACATGGAAGTGGGATGAGGCTATGAACTGTCAAAGCCCAACCAAAGTGACGTGTTTCCTCCAGCAAGGCCACACCTCCTAAAGGTTCTCTGACCTTCTCCAAACAGTGCCGATGACTGGGGATCAAGTGTTCAAATACTATCGCCTATGGGGACATTTTCATTCAAACTACCATAGGGCATGCTTTTTACATCTAGATTTTAGCTGTTCTGAACAAAACTTCCCCAAACCATCATATGCAGGTTCTTTTGTGTAGGTTTTTACCTCTGTAGGATGAATGCTTCAGTTCATTTGCTGCTTTTATAACTGAATTGTTTGCTTTGCTGTCAGATTTTGAGAGCTCTAAATATTTATATTGAGGGTGTATTAGGTACTTTTCTGTTGTTGTGATAAAATACCACAACCAAAAGCAAGTTAAGGAAGAAAGGGTGTTTTTGTGTTTTTATTTTTGGGTTTTTTGGGCTTATTGTTCCAGAGGGCTAGAATTCATCATGGTGAGGATGGTATGACATGGCAACAGGAGCAGGAAGCTGGCTAAATCATATTTTCCATCCATACACAGGAAGTAGAGAAAGAGAGAATAGGAAGGGGAGCCAGGCTACAAGTGCTCAAAGCCAGCCCCTAGTGACATACTTCCTCCAGCAAGTCTCTACCTCCTAACGGCTCCCTAACCACCCCATGTAGTGCCACCAACTGGAAATTAAGTGCTCAAATGCATGAGCTTATGGTAGATATTCTTCATTCTAACCTCCACACTGGGTATTTTGTCAAAAGATTGTTCCCAGTTGATAACTTATATTTCAAACCACTTTGGTCTTTTACAGAGAAAAAGTTTTAAATTTCAATGCTGCCCAGTTTAATATTTCTTTTTCTTTTCAAATTTATGTTTTATTTATTTATTTATTTATTTATATTTTAAGTGTATGAGTGTTATGCCTGCAAGTATGTAAGTGCACCCGTGTTCTGCAGTGCCCATGGAGGACAGAAGAAGGCATCAGATCCCCTAGAGCTGGAGTTATGGATGGTTTTAGCCATCATATAGGTATTGGGATTCAATACCTATTCTGCAAGAATTCTGCAAGAGTAGAATTCTCTGAGCCATCTTTCCAGCCCCTTAATATTCTCTTTTATGCCTAGTATTTTGGGTGATAAGTTACTAAACTCTCTTTAATCCTCAGTCATAAAGATTTTTCCTCTATGCTCGCCCCCAATAGTGTTAGGTTTTTCATGTAGACTCTATAATACAATTTGAATGAATTTGTGCATGAGCCATGAGATTGAGATCAAGGTTCACTTTTTAAATGTCTATTAGTGCATTTGTTAAAAACAGCATCATAACTGATGTACTTTCTGTCTCTTATGAAACATTTCTTAGACATAGTTGTATGTGTACATTTCTGGGTTCCTTATTCTGTTCCAGTGATAAGTATGTGTTTGTTTCACCAGTATCAAAACTTCTTCTTTATTATAGTTATATGGTAAGTCTTAAAGTTGGTTTGTGTTGGGCTAGAGAGATGGCTCAGCAGTAAAGAGCACTGACTATTCTTGCAGAGGACCCAGGTTCGATTCCCAGCACCCATATATGGCTAACAGCCGACAGTAACTCCAGTTCCAGGGGATTCTGGCACCCTCTTCTCACTTTCATGGGCAGGGCATGACATGGGTTCTCTTACATACATGCAGTCTGTGATGGCTAATCCTGGGTGTCATACCTAATCCACTGTCGTGGTATTCTACACAGCATCACTACTGACCAGAGAACTCACTTCATAACCAAAGAAGTGTGACAGTGGGCCCATGGTCATGGAATCCACTTGTCTTACCACGTTCCCCACCATCCTGAAGCAGCTGTCTTGATAGAATGATGGAATGGCCTCTTAAAGACACAGTTACAGCACCAATTAGGTGGCAATAGCCTGGAGGGTTGGGGCAGGGTCCTCCAGGAGGCAGTGTATGCTTTGAATCAGCATCCAATATATGGTACAGTTTCTCCTATAGCCAGGATTCACGCATCCAGGAATCAAGGGGTGGAAGTGGGAATGATTCCACTCACTATCACCCCTGGTGACCCACTAGGAAAATTTTTGCTTCCTGTACCCTCCACTTTGCACTCTACTGGCTTGGATGTTTTGTTTCCAGAGGAGGGAGTGTTTCTGCCAGGAGAGACAACAAACATTTGGTTGAACTGGAAACTAAGACTTCCCCCTGGACACTTTGGGCTTCTGATGCCCTTGAGTCAGCAGGCTAAGAAAGGAATAACAGTATTAGGAGAGGTGATTGACCCAGATTACCAGGGGGAAATTGGACTGGTTCTCCACAATGGAGGTAATGAAGATTATATCTGGAAGGCAGGAGATTCCTTAGGGCAACTTTTGGTGTTACCAAGTCCTGTGATTAAGGTCAATGGGAAACTGCAGCAACCCCAATCCAGACAGGACAACAAATGGCCCAGACCCTTCAGGGATGAAAGTATGGGTCACTCCTCCAGGGAAAGAGCCAAGACCTGCAGAGGTGCTTGCTGATGGTGGAGGAAATACAGAATGGGTAGTAGAGGAAAGGTAGTTACAAATACCAACTTCGGCCACGTGACCAGTTGCAGAAACGTGCATTGTAATTGTCATGAGTATTTTTGTCCTATTTGGTTAAGAATAGGCTTGTGCATGAATACACATATGTTAAGCAGATATGTGAGTTATTCTTTTTTGAATGTGTAATTGAAATGTTAAGTGGTTAAGTGTTATGAACCTATAGGATTATATTGGGTTATGAGATACTAAAGGACTAAGCATTCCTTGAAGACCTTATCACCTTCTCTAAGATATATAATACATTGGTCAGTGTATGATGGGATAGTTATATCATGTTAGGTGAAATTATGACCTCAACATTGTTTTTATTTGAAAATTAAGCATGACATAGAGAGATGCTATTGGGTATCAAGTTGACAAGGGGTGGACTTGTGATTGCTAATCCTGGGTGTCAACTTGACTGGATCTGGGATTAACTGAAATGAGAGAGACCTTCTTGATTGGATCATCTGAAGCTGGAAGACACACCCTAAATATGGGTGTTACCTTCTGATGGCAGCCCGTATAAAAGGCCACGGCAGAGGAGAATGCCTGGCTTCTTGCTGCTTGCCTTCTCTCTTGCTGGTGAGTTCGTCTTGCTGCTGTAGACTGAAGACTAGCTGATCTTTTGGAATTCATCAGACCTTCAGCACCAGATTGAGACTTGTTGCTATGATCTAGGTGGCCTGACTCCAGTCTCGGGGGGGCAGGGGATGAGTAGGTGCGAAGTCAATGACACAGACTCCGGGAGATGCTGCTCAGTAGTGGGCTGCCAGCAAGCTCGTTTATTGCATACAAAGGGCTTTCCTATATACCCCCCAAACCTCCCCCATTGGCCCTGAGGGTTGAGCTGTATATTGACTATTGGTGTGGCCATTGTGTCATCTTTCTCTAGCCCGGGCAGCAGATATCAGGTTAGCAGTTTGAGGAAGTAGGTTGTGTTAGACTGGTGCACCTGCGCAGAAGTCTCCAGGCCTGGTATTCTGGACGATCCCCACAGGTCCCTCCTACAGGGACTACTGAGACATCCAGCCTTGTGGACTGAGTGACTATGGATTCTCAGCCTCTGCAGTGTGGGGCAGCCACTGTTGGACTACTCAGACTCTATCCTGTGAGCTAAGCTGATAAATCTCTCTCTCTCTCTCTCTCTCTCTCTCTCTCGATATATAGATATATAGATATATATGTATATGTATATCTATATATCTGTGTATATTCATTCTACCAGTTCTCGTTCTTTGGAGAAACCTAACTAATACACAGGCAATACACTCATATGCATGAAATAAAAATAATAAATAAAATATTTTAAAAAATTTGTTTGTGTTTTTATTTTACTTCATTCTTTTTCATTAATGTTTAACTGTTCTAGCTCTTTTGTCTTTTGATATAAATTTAACATATATTTATCTAAAACACTTTTATACATTTTACTTTTGAGACTTTCTTTTTTTAATTATTTTTTATCTTTTTATTTATAGATTTTTTTTGTGTGTATTTCATACAGAACATCCCAAACAACCTTATTCATCTTTATACTCGCATTCCAAATGGCATCCTCCCATAGCCCCCACACCCCAACTAGAGGCCATGTACTCTGTCATCCCTGTTACTGTTTGCTGTGTTATCAGTGCCCCCAGCTGTTGCCCAGTGTTAGTCCATCTACTGAATCTAGTCAGCCTATTTGGAGTCCCTTGTTTTAGGAGAATCAGCTCCTCCTCATCTAGCAGCAATCAGATGCCAACATTCCTTTAGATAAGATTGGAGTCTGCTGTTCATTTTCCCAGTTCTATGCTGGGTTATTGCCTGGGAGTCTCTTGGGCCACGCTGGCCAATAACTCAAAGGAAGGGGTATCATGTCTGGCATTGTTTCTTGTTATGTTGCCGTTAGCTATACACATGGACTCTTAAAGAATTATACTGATCACTTTAATATTGTTATACTTTCCTGTTGGGTGTTTAAGACCACACGGTTGGACCAGATTAACAAATTTATTTTTACTCTTAGGCGCATTTGAGGATCCGTTCCTCAGGGGTCACATGATCTTGGGAGGAACCCCTAGTTCCTTTATTTTACCAGTTCCATCTATGTGAAGATAAGTCAAAGGTCCTGCTTGACCGTGGCTGGCTTCCTTTGGAAGCATGGAGGAAATGTTTCCTCTGTGTTGACCCTCCTCTTTGTAGACTGGATACTAGTTCAAGTCCATCTGATGGGGTCTCCATGGTATTGTCCTTGATCAAGAGGGCAGGTGACTCATCGCAGTTACTGGGCATTTTGAGAGATGCTCCATAGTTCCCAGGAGCTTAGTTGACCTTGGAGGGCAAGGAGCAAAAATGGTCCTTTAAGTCCTTCTGACCAGATTAGTATAGGCCTCAAAGTATGGCTGTTAAACATCCAATTAGGTTAGTTCCACCAGTCTGGTACTTTTAATTACTGTGTGTCCTGCATAGATAAATCTTGGGTAATGACCAGTTGGTCTCAAATAAACCTTATCTAGAGATATATTTCTTGATCTATTATGTATAATTTGTCAGTAGGTTGTTGGACTAATATGGCTCCCTCTGTTTTTTTTTTTAAACTAGCTAAGCATTATTTATCTGTGTTGTCTAACCCTTCCACCATGGTTTCCCTATTTTTACCATTTCTCCCTTAATAATACACTTCTCTTATGGTTTCTCCTCTCTTGAGCTCCTTCTTTCCCTTTATCTTCAAGGTTCTTTTTGTAACCCTCCCTCCCCACTCCCATCTAAATAAACCCATTTTTATCCATATCTCCCTTATTAACACCTGTTTCCTACTGTTCTTCTCTTTCAGGTTCTTTGTTGTCCTTTACTTCCCTGTTTCCTTTCCATTATCCTGGTTCCTGTAGTTATGTCTGGATATATACTCACTTTTAAGGATTTGGTGCTAGAATTCACATATGAGGGAGAACATATGTCGTTTGTTTTTCTGAGTCTGTGTTACTTCACTTATTATAACAGTTTCTAGTTCCATACATTTACCTGGAAATTTCATGATTTCATCTTTCTTTACTGCTGAGTAAAACTCCATCATATAAATAAACCACATTTTCATTAGCCATTTGTCATTTGAGGGACATTTAGGTTGTTTGCATCTCTTAGCTATTGTGAAAAGAGCAGCAACAAACATGTATGTACAAGTGTCTCTGCAATAGGATGAGTTATTTGGATATATGCCAGAGAGTGGTATAACTGGGTCATGGTAGGTTCATTTGTAGTTTTTTAAAAGTTTTCCATACTGCTTTCCATAGGGGTTGAACAAGTTTGCAGCCCCACCAGCAGCAGATGAGTGTTCCCCTTTCCCCATATCCTCTCCAACATTTGGTATCATTCATTCTCTTGATCTTAGCCAGCCTGACTGAGGTAAGATGACATCTTAAAGTGGTTTTAATTTGCATTTCCCTAATTACTAGTGATGTTGAACACCTTTTAAGATGCTTCTTAGCCATCTTTACTTTTTTTGAGAACTCTCTGTTCAGCTCCTTAGCCCATCTTTTAATTGGGTTACTTCTTGTCTTGATTCTCTGTTTTTTGAGTTCGTTATATATTTATTCTGGATGTTAAACCTCTGTCAGATGTGTTGCTAGTGAAGATTTTCTCCCACTCTTTGGGTTTTCTCTTTACTTCCTTGGTTGCTTCTTTTGATGTACAGAAGCTTTTCAGTTTAATGAGGCCTCATGTGTTGATTCTTGACCTTGTTTTTTGAGCAATAGATGTCTGGTTTAGAAAATAGTTTCCTATGCCTATATATTGTACGTTTTCCCCAATGTTTTCTTCTACCAGTTTTAAAGTTTCAGGCTTTACACTGAGGTCTTTGATCCATTTGGAATTGACTTTTGTGAAACGTGAAAGATAAGGGTTTAGTTTCATTCTTCTACAAGTGGAGATCCAGTTTTGCCAGCACCATTTGCTGAACATGGTGTCTTTCCTCCAGTGTATATTCTTGGCCCCTTTGTCAAATATCAAGTGGATGATATTACATGTACTCATATTTGGGTCTTCAATTTTGTTCCATGGAACTATGGATCTATTTTTGTACCAGTATCATATTGTTTTTATGACTATAGCTCTGTAATATAGTTTAAAATCTGGCATAGTAAACCCCCAGCATTGCTCTTAGTGCCCAGGGTTGCTTTGGCTATGAGGTCTTTTGTGCTTCCATATGAATCTTAGGATGGTTTTTTCCAATTCTGTGAAGAATGTCATGGGGCTTTTGATTGGCATTGCATTGAATCTATAAATGGCTCTTGGAAGGACAGTCATTTTCACGATATTAATTTTTCCAATCCATGAGCATGGGAGGTCCTTCCATCTTCTGATGTCTTCCTCAAACCTCTTTCTTTAAAGATTTAAAATTTTCATTGTAGAGGTCTTTAATGTCTTTGGTCAGGTTTATTCCAAGATGTTTTAATTTTTTTGAGGCGATAGTCAAAGGGAATGTTTCCATGTACTCTTTCTCTGATTGCTTGTTATTGGTATATAGAAAGGCCACAGACTTTTGTAGATTAATTTTGTAACCTGCCACTTTACTGAAAGTGTTAATCATTTCTAGGAGTTTTCTGGTGGAATTTTTGGCATCTCAGATATCATATCATCTGCAAAAAGTGATAGTTTGAGCTCTTCTTTTACAATTATTACTCCTTTAATTTCCTTCTCTTGTTTTATTGCTCTTGCAAGAGTTTCAAGCCCCTATGTTAAAGAGGAGTGGAGATAGTGAACAGCCTTGTCTGGTTCCTGATGTTAATGGGAATGCTTCCAGTTTTTCTCCATTTAGAATGATGTTGGGTGTGGGTTTGTTGTATGTGGCTTTAATTATGTTGAGGTATGTTCTCTCCAGTCCAATTCCCCCTAGGAGACTGAACATAAATGCATGTTGAATTTTGTCAAAGGCCTTCCTTGAATCTATTGAGATGACCATGTGGTTCTTGTCTTTGAGTCCATTTATATGACTTATGATGTTTATTGACTTATGTATATTGAACCATTGCTGCATCTCTAGAATAAAACTGACTTGATCATGGTGGATGATCTTTTTGATGTGTGTCTGTATGCGGTTTGCAAGTGGTTTTTTGGGAATTTTTACATCTCTGTTCATCAATAATATTGCTCTGTAGTTTTCTTTTTTGGCTGTATCTTTTCCTGGTTTTTGTATTAGAGTGATGCTGGCTTCATAGAAGGAATTCGCAAGTTCTCCCTCCATTTCTATTTTTTGAATAAGTTAATTGGTATTGCATATAGATCTTTAAATTTCTGGTAGAATTCTGCTGTAAATCCATCTGCTCCTGGACTTCTTTTGTTTGGGAGGTTTTCTATTGCTGTTTCAATTTTCTTATGTGTTTTGGGTCTGTTTAAGCTATTGATCTCTTCTTGGTTTTGTTTTGGTGGTTCCCATGCTTTTAGATAGCCGTTTATTTCTTTTAGGTTTCCAAATTTAGTAGTGTATAGGTTTCTGAAGTATTCCCTTATAATGTTCTGAATCTTTTCAGTGTCTGTTGTAATGTTTCCCCGTTCATCTCTGATTTTGTTTATTTGGAAGTGCTCTTTTTTTCTTTCAGTTAACTGGGCTAGCGGTCTGTCAATCTTGTTTATCTTTTCAAAACACCAACTCTTGGATTAGTTGATTTTTTTGTATTTTCTTTGTTTCTAGTTCATTAATTTCTGCCCTGATTTTTGTTATTTCTTCTTCTGGGTTTGGGTTTCAATTGTTGTTGGTTTTCAAGTGTCTTGAGTTGCAATGTTAAGTCATTTAATTGTGTTTTTTCTAATTTTTTTTTTTTTTTTATGTAGGCACTTAGAGCTATAAATGTCCCTCTAAGGACTGCTTTCATTTGTCCCAGAGGTTTTGTTGTGTTGTAATGTCTTTTTCATTTAGGTCCTGGACTATTTTTATTTTTTTCTTAATTTCTTCTTTGACCCATTCATCATTCAGGAGTGTATTGTTTAATCTCCATGTGTTCATGGAAACTAGGGTTTCTTCCAGTGTTGATTTTAAGCTTTATTGCATTGTGTTCTGACAGAATGTATGGAATTATATCAATCTTTTTGTATTTGTTGAGGCTTGTTTTGTGCCCCAGTATGTGGTCAATTTTGGAGAAAGTATAGCCTTTGGTGCTTGGGTGGAGTATTCAGTAGATGTCTGTTAGGTCCATTTGATATATGGTGTTGTTCAATTCAGATGTCTCTCTCTTGATTCTTTGTCCCATTGACCAATCTAATGGAGACAATGGGGTAGTGAAGTCCCCTCCTGTTAATGAGTTGGGATTAATCTGGGTCTTAATGCCCTATAGTACTGTTTTGATGAAGTTAGCCCACCAGATGTAGGTGAATGTATGTTCATGATTGCAATATCTTCTTGGTCAATTGTTTCTTTGATCAGAATGAAGGGGCTCTCTTTATCTCTTCTGATTAGTTTTATTTTGAAGTTCATTTTGTCAGATATTAGAATTGCAACTCCTGCTTTTTTCTTAGTGCCATTTGCTTGGAATATTTTTTTCCATCCTTTCACCTTAACGTAGTGCCTATCCTTGAAAGTGACATGGGTTTCTTGCAGACAACAAAAAGACGAGTTTTGTTTCTTAATCCATTCAACTAGTCTGTGTCTTTTGACTGGGGAATTTGGTCTGTTAATATATAAAGTTATTAGTGAAAGATGAGTATTGAATCCTGTCAATTTTATTTCTGTTTTCACTCTTGGTCCATTGATATTTAAAGTTATTATGAAAGATGTGTATTGATCCCTGTTGTTTTGATTTCTGTTCCCATTCTTGGTGTAGCTGTGCATTTCCACAGTTATACCTTCATTAAGTTTCTTTCTGTAACCCCTTGGGTATAGTCTTTCCTTTCTTCAGCTCTTTGTAATCCTTCCAGAACTCTCTGAAGGGCTGGTTTTGTCGACATGAATTCCTTCAGCCTATTTATGTCATGGAAGATTTTTCTTTCCCCTTCAACAATAATAGACATTTTGGCTGAGTATAGTAATCTGGCTTGGCATTTGTGGTCCTTTAAAACTGGGAATGCTTTGGTCCAGGCTCTTCTGGCTTTCATAGTTTACACTGAAAATTCAGCTGTAATATTAATGGGTTTTCCTTTATATGTGACTTCTTGTTTCTCTTTTGCAGCTTTCAGTATTGTCTCTTTGTTCTGTACTTTTAGTGTTTTTGCTA
>NW_008329666.1:3669649-3684241 GCF_000622305.1 Nannospalax galili
AAGTTTGATCTTTTTATGGTGTCACACAATTCCTGCATATTCCATTCTTGTGATTTCTTAAATTTTTCATAATCTTTGCTTGAGTGGTCTAGTTCGTCCACTTTATCTTCCAGTCTTGATACTCTGTTTTCCATTTCATTTATCCTATTGGTGAGACTTTCTCCTGTCATTTCTAATTGGCGTATTTAGTGTTTCACTTCCTTCTTCATTTCAGCCTGAGTATTCTTTAATATATCTAACTCTTTTCTGAATTCATTCAGAAGTTTTTTCCTATCTTCTTTCAGTTCTATGATTTCTTTTTGTGTTCTTTAAATTCACGGAATTATTTTATCATGTTTATAATTGTTCTTTTGAATTCCATGTCATGTGTTATCTCTAGGGGGTTCTCATTGTACTCCTCTACAGGACTGTAGGTACTTGGTGGGGATATATTATTTGGGTTTTTCATTTTATTATTTTTTTCCCTGTGACTGTGACATGTGTATTTCTTTTGTAGTTTCTGATTCTTTTGTGAGACTCAAGCCTTTCTTTGTTGAGTGTAGGTCTGCTTCTTTTTGTAAAATTTATGTGCCTTTGTGGTTTACTTGTTGGGCATGAAAAGCTGCTGGTCTAGGCTTCAGGTTTTCTCTTTTGATTTTATATTGGAGGGGCGAGATGGCTTTCGTCCTGCTGCTCAGGAGTTCCCACAGAGTCCCAAGTTGGATGAGGATCAGATGCTCTCAGGCTTTCTCCTAAGGTCTGAATCCCTCCAGGAAAGATGCTGATCTCAGGAAGTTGGGGGCTGGGCTACTCTGGGACCAGGGCCCTCTCAGGTATGCAAAGGCAAGGTGGGGGGGTGGGAACAGGCCTTGAGGGCTCCTGGGGACTAGACGTAAAAACTGGGTTGGTCTGGGTGCAAAGGGTCCGGAAGCAGTGGAGAGTCTGGGCCAAGAGGGCAGTCTAGACGTCTGGGGTGCTAAGAGAAGAAATGAGCCAGTGCCCATTCTAGGAGGCGACACTGGGTGGGGAAGCTGGGAGGGTGAACAAGGCTGAGGAATCTAAGCACAGTGGGCATGCAGCTGAACTTACCCAGTAAGAAGCTGGCCCTAGGAAGCTGGTGGCTGTGCCACCCAGAAATGCAAAGGTGATATGAGGGAGGGAACAGGCCCTAGGACTCCTGGGGACTAGAGGGAGGAACTGTGTTGGTCTGGGTGCAAAGGGTTAGGAAGCAGTAGGGAGTCCGGGCCAAGAGGGCAGTCCAGAGGTCTGGGGTGCCCAGAGAAGAAATGGGCCAGTGCCTATGGTGGGAGGGGAGCTGGGAGGGTGAATGAGGCTGGGGGAGTCCAAGAATTTCTTACAGAGTATTGTATTTGCATTATTTGCACCTCTCCCAGTTCCCTTCCAACTCCTCCCATGCCTCTCCCACTCCCTCTCAATTTCTTGTCTTCTTCTTTAATGGTGCTCATGCATACCTGTGTTCAGGGCTGCCCACTGGGATTAGACAACCTCTCAGGAAGCGAGTTCCTGAAGAAAACCGATTCTTTCTCCCTCAACATCCATTGATTACCTGTAGCTCTTCATCCTGAGGTGGGACCTTATGAAATTTCCCCCATCCACCTTGGCATGTCAATTCGTTTTGTCATTATGCAGGTCTTATTAGACCACCATCCTGTGGGGATTTCATTGGTGTAGCTTACCGATCATATCCAGAATGCATTAACTAGCAGCAAGTGCCTTGTTCTTTTCTGTGTAAAGTCAAATTCACTGCCTGAAGGTCCACGTTGCATCTGGTTCCCTCCTCTCACTGTCCTTACAACAACCCGAGGCAAGAATTCTCCAAAACTGCAGTTTGGAAAATCCTAATGAGTTTATTGGACTTGCTAACTGAGCTTGGGGTGCTGGTTTACTTACAGAAGAGTGGGTGCCTCCCCATTCATGACTGTGATGGAAAGTCCACACCCAAACATAAATCCCATGGCTTCTTGACAGCCACAGAAAATGGTGAGAGACCTGCCTTGTGGCTTTCTTGGCCTATATATCCTTAGCCCCTCTCCCTTATGCAGCTAAGGCCAACTGATTGGGTGGGAGAGGTAATGGGCTCCCTCCTACTTGACTCCTTCCACAGAATATGGGAAGGAGGTGGGACTATAGCTTCCATCATAGTGGTCAGAAGAAGTTCCAGGTTACACTCTGGCTCTTACATTTCTTCTGCCCCCTCTTCCATGATGTTTTGGGAGGCTTGGGTTTAGAGGCTGCATTGTAGCTGTGTCACTTAGGGCTGGGTACCTGCATTTGACCAGTTGTGTAACTTTGAAATAATCTTCATCTGTTGCAAAAAGAAGCTTCTTTAATGAGTGGTGAGAGGTACACATGCCTGTAAATATGTTTCTGATAAACGTTGAGTGATTGTATAGTAGAATACATATATGTATTAAACAGTTTTTTAAATTTTTACAAAATATTTATTGAGAATTTCATACATACACATAAGGTGTTTTGATCAAATCCATGCCCACTCCCTCCCTTCCTCTGAAGAGGTAACCTTAAATCTTTTAAGGATTAGATACAAATGCCCAAATACTTTTGACTTTTTTGGCCTTGGAACAGAGTATGTTGCTAACAGGCCCAAGGACATTTTGACTTTTAGCTAAGAAACTGGCTACATTTCTTTGGGGTCTTTTTACCCTAACTGCCTAGCCAATTCCTACCTCCTATTCTTATCACACCATCCTCTGAAGGGGTCACCCAAATTGCCAGTAGGGAATAGGGACACAGACCGGTCTGGATTCTTCCGTGCTGAATAGGGATGCAGGGTGAGGCAATTAGAGGTAATGGGTCCAATTAGATACCCCTTCAGTGGGTCTATCTAAAAGACTCCCAAATTGCATAACTCTTATCTCTAAGCAGAAAAGAAAGTCCTCAAATCATGATTAAGAGATGTGAAGGAGAAGTAAAGGCAAGAATAATTAGCATTACAAGTTCTAGACAGGGAACTAGAAAAAGGTCAGAACAGGGAAATTTTCAAATATTCATTTGAGAGTCCATTGGAGTTTCTTGACAAAGGCTTCCAAAAGCATCCCTCTATTGGGTTCCTCCTCATTTTTCTTTTATTAGTTTTTTATATGAAATTTAATTTTACCTTGGCATCTGTACGACTTTCATTTCTGTTGCTGTGATAAAAGACTTTGAGAAAAGTGGCTTGAGGGAGAAAGAGTTTATTTTGACTTACAGAGGGGATATATGGTCCATCTCGGTGGGAAAAGTGTGGTAGCAGGAGCATGAGGCCGCCCATCACAATGCGTTAGCAGTTAGGAAGCAGAGTGGACCTGAAGTAGTACAGGGTATAAAACTTCAAAGCCCACTCCCAATGACATACTTCCTTTACCATGGCTCCATATCCTAAAGATTCTATAACCTTCCCAAATGGCACCATTAACTGGGGACCAAGTGTTTGAACATCTGAGGCTTTGGGTGACTTTAAACATTTAAATCACAGCATCATTATATATTTTACCTTGTGATCCTTCCCTATGTGCCAGGAGAAAGGAAATCCTTTGACTTGGATGGCACACAGATATCTTATTCCACTGATTTTATTACTGCCACCTCCACACTTCAGCATTTTCTGAATTCTCCCAGTCATGCCCTCAGGAGCCTACCTTGGAAGCGAAGCTGAAAGCTGGGAATTACCTTCACCTGCTTTCTCCCTTTCACTCTGTGTTTCATCAGTCAGCAAGCACTTTGTGCTGTTGAAGCCTCTCTCGGACACATCTGCTCTCCTCTGTATCCACAGTTATTACTTCCTAAATTCCTACAATCTCTTACAAATGGCATTCTGTCCTTTAGAGTTTTGCCTTTCCAGTTCTCTTCACTGTCATCAGAGTTATATGTCTTAGAGTCTCTTACTCCAGGGAGTTTAGTGCACATTTCTCACTGGCCAAAATGATCTTTCCTCATTTTTACTTGCTAAATTATTCCATAGTTCCTCTTTCTGGTAGTGGAAGGAGAGCAGGCATGTCTGGGCTTGTGACTGAGGGCTAATAGCTGGATTTAGATCATCAAGAGAGGAAGGCTAGTTCTGTCATGATATTTAGTGGGGCCTGGGAGTTCCTTCCTTTTATCAGCTTTGGCACAGTCGGAAAATGGATGAGCTTATAAATGTGAAAAGAATACAATGGAGTCTCTAGGCAAGAGTTTCATGACATCGCAGTGATCAACATCCATAGGAAGTTGTCACAGCATGAACCAGTATGCTTCATGATTTATGTAGCATGTCTTCAACAGCAGCAGTATGCCATAATAAGGACCAAAACACAACTGATAAACAGGGCTCTCAGTGCCGTACTTGTTCTTTCTTCCCCGTTGTATACAAGTATTGTGTTTCCTGTTTGTTTATTTATTTATTGTGTGTGCTATACATTTTTTTGTATGTGTGGTGTGTATACTTGTTAGTGTGGATACATACACATATGGGGGGTGCTAATGCATATGTGTGCACATGTGTGTAGAGGCTAGAGGCTGAGGGTAGGTGTCTTTCCTTGACTACTCTCCATCTTTATTTTATTTACTATTTTTTTATTTTATGTGTATGAGTGTGTTGCCTGCATGTATTTAACTATATCCCTGTTGTACAATGCAGGTCAGAAGAGGGCATTGGATTCCCCTGAAACTGGAGTTATGGATGGTTGTTAGCCACCATGTGGGTGCTGGGAATCAAACCCTGGTCCTCTGCAAGATCAGCCATTGCTCTTAACTGCTGAGCCATCTCTCCAGCCACCCTATCTTTATTTTCTAATTTAATATTTTTATTAATTCTTTGAGAATTTCATACTTGGATACAATGTATTATTATTATTATTAATTATTAGGTCTTTTTGAGATAGGGTCTCCCTGTAGCCCCAGCTGTCCTAGAACTCACTATGTAGGCCAGACTAGCCTTGAACTCACAGAAGTTTTCCTGCTTCTGTCTCCTGAGTATTGGTATTAAAGGCATGCACCACCATACCCAGCTTATATACAATGTATTTTTAGTATATTCACCTTTCATCCTCCAACTTCTGCAACTCCTTTTCTAATAGTTTCTTTTTTCATTCTCTAGAAGTTTTGTTAGGTGCTTTACATTTCCTGTAGGGCACAGGTAAAGGTATACTGCAATAGAAGAGCAATAGAAAAATGATAGAGAACTTGGTGCCCAAGAATGGGAAAGGTCCAACATCAGGGCCTGGTTCTCAGGACCATCTGTGGAGTCAAGACCTTAGCTGGCCAGCAAAGGAGGTGGGAATTCTATTCTTGAGAATCAGTCCTCTCAAGACTAGAAACTGCAAGTGACAGAAACCTCCCCTGTCCCTATCATAAATTTAGCACAGAGGCAAATCCACTTGGTCCATGCACGACTTGGGAGCTACAGTGGAGAATGGTGGGGGATGCAGCTACTCAGAGAAGGCTGAAACTGCTGCCTCTGTCCTCCAATCTGCTCCATCATCAGCCTACCACTAGAGGAATGTGGAACCATTGCTGACCATTAGAGATCAGGCTTACAGGAAACGACCACAGCTCCAATTCACTGAAGGAGACCACAACTCTGTCTCACAAGAGGGAACCACAACTCCAGCTCATAGGAGGGGACCACAGCTGCAGGTTTCCCACTTTTATTTTTTTTTAGGACAGTGTCTCTCACTGAACCTGAAGCTCATTGATTCATCAAGGCTGGCTGGTCAGTGAACTTCAGGGATCCACCTGACTCCCTGGCCTCCCAGCACCAAGGTTACAGGTGCACACCATTGTGGTTGGCTTTTTATGTAGGTTCTGAGGATCAGAACTCAGGTACTCATGCTTGAGCAGTAGGCACTTTACAGACTGAGCTGTCTCCCTAGCCCTGGTACCTGTTTTTTTTTTTTTTTTTTTTTTTTTTTTTTTTTTTAAAAAAAAAAAAAAAAAAGAATCAACTCTGGCTCTGGGATGTAGCTCAGTGGTATAACATTAGCATAGCATGTGTGAGACCCTGGATTTGATTTCAGCACTAGGGGAGAAATGAATGATTTATACTTGACCACATTGCTGGTATATGAATATATTTACTAATTAAAATCTGTAAACAGATGGTGGTGGATCTATATTTTCAAGGGCATCACTTGGAATACTAATCCTTCCGAGCACTCCTGGCCACCTGGGTTGTGCTCCTCTGTAGCTCCACTTGAGCAGTCTTAACCATGGCCATGGCATGACTTAGCATCACTAATTACATCTTTCTTGTGTGAGTACTGCTGATGATCTGTTTTCTGGAGGAGAATTTTTGCTTTTCACACATGTTTGGGGCAAGTAGATATTATTTATGTCTAGAATGCCACTAAGAAGCTTGTATGTTTCCCTTTGAGTGTACATGTGTCTGTGTGTACATAGTATATGTGTGTTTATGTGTGTGAAAATCTGCATCTGAGTGTGGAGGTCAATGTGGGTGTTTTCTCCATTGCTCTCCACCTCATTTCTAGAGACTTTTCAGTGAACATGGAGTTCACCAATTTGTTTAGACTGTCTGGCCAGTAAGCTCTGGGGAGGTCCCAGAAGCCTGCAAAACACTACAGGCTATTGCCATTCACTTAGTGAATGGAAAGATGGTTTGGTGTTTGAAGACTGAGGGGTGGATAAGATCAAGATACATTGTATACATTGTTTTCAAAGATTAAAGAAAAGGCAGAGTCAAGAAGAAAAGAGACTTGTAACATGCATTACAAAGGAAGATTTTTGTTAAAATTGAGACATCGTTTAAAAAATCTAAAAGAAAAAAATATAGAAAAATAGCTAAGATTATGACCAAGAAGAAAACTATCAGTCTCTAAAACACGATGTCCCACTCTTCGTATGAGACGTGCAAGCTCAAAACTGCAAAATTCCTAGTTTTGAAATGGGTGTAAGAGCCTTGATAAATGGGTATGGGTGCGCGCGCACACACACACACACACGCACACACACATGCACACACACACACATCTGGACATTAATAGAACTTACTAAAGTAAATAATACATGTATCTTTTTCATGAGCATGGCTTCTTCTACATAGAAACACAATTATAATCATAAAGGACAGAGAACTCTGCACAGAGATCATCAGTGTACCAGTGCCGATGATAAAAATGGAAAATAACAAATATATTTAATAAGAAACTGGCAAAAGGGGGTTGGAGAGATGGTTCAGTGGTTAAGATCACTGATTTCTCTTGTAGAGGACCCAGATTCGGTTCCCATCACCCACATGGTGGCTAACAACCATCTATAACTCCAGTTCCAGGGAATCCAGTGCCCTCTTCTGACCTCTGTGGGCACTGCATAACATAGGTGCACCTACCTACATGCAGGCCATACACTCATGCACATAAAATAAAAATAATAAATAAAATATTTTTAAAAGAAACTGGCTAAAGTTGCCATTTTCAAAATGTGAAATACATTGTAGCAATTTAAAATGATGGATCAGCTGTAATGTATCTCTAAAGATATATCGTTAGATGAAACTCAAGATCCAGTATAATATGCATAATATATTGTCATATATACACACATATATACATTCATCACTTCATGCAAAGAGTTATTTTTCTAGGAGCATCCTTTGCTATGATATCCTGAGGGCTATCTGTTTGATATATAATTATTAGCATTCTGGTTTTGGTGCTTGTTAAAAATTAATAACTAGGAAAGACGGATTGCTTAGGGTCACACTTTCATGAGTTATGAGTTAATTAAAATGTTAGGTTGTACGTTTAATTGTTGTACTACACATATAATTAGAGGAAAATATCTCAATCTTGGTTTCCTTGACAGTTTGGGTTGGCTAGTTCTTTATGGAGGCTGTCTTGGGCTTGTACGGTGTTAAAAAACTTCCCAGACTCTACCTACTAAAGATTAATATAAACTTATTTTATAAGACACAGTTGTGACAACGCATAGTCCTCCTCTGCAAGTTGTGACAATCCAGAGTGTCTCCACACCTTAGTAAGTATCCCCTGCACTCTTCCTTACCCCATCACTCTGTGTTATTAAATTAGAATCATAACCATTTAACAAGTCCCTATGTATACAAGGCTATGAGCTAGTTTATGTGAAATCTTGCTGTTATCTATCTATCATCTATCATCTATCTTCTATCATCTATCTATATCATCTATCAATCATCTATCTATCTATCTATCTATCTATCATCTATATCTATCATCTATCATTTATCTATCTATTTATCTATCTGTCTGTCTATCTATATCTATCTGTATCTATCGTCTATCATACATCATCTGTCATCATTTTTGTAATGCCTGAAGAAAACATGTAAGATGGTTTCATTCTGAGCTAAAATTTGCTTATTCTTCAATAGGAATAGTTACTCTTCTAGTTATTTGATCCTCAAATGAAGTTATTTAATTGAAATGGAAAATAAAATTTTCTACATAAAAGATATCACAGTGTTTCTGAAATTATTAAAAATTATGATTTTTAAACTGGAGATTTCGTTAAGTGAAATAAAGTCCTGTGTGATCCTACTGATGTATAGAAGCTAAAAATGCTGATCTTGAATTTGAAAGCCAATTGGTGGTTTCTAGAGGTAGAGGAAGGATGGAGAAAGGGAAGCGAATGGATATTACATTATACTTAGATAAAATCAAGGTATTCTGGTATCCTAGTGCATGGCACGGCGACTGTAGATAGCAGTAATACACTGTACATTTTTAAATGCAAGAAAGATTTTGAGCTTGCTGAAAAATGTTTGAGGAGATGAGCATGTTTAGCATAATTTATATATTATACAGTGCACACATACATCACACTCACACATTACATGGTACTCCATTAACATGTACAGCTTTTGTGGTCTCTGGTATCAGTTGAGAAAAGTGATGAATGGATGTCTAGGGTTTGGGGAGAAATGCGGAGTGAATGCAAGCAAGAAGTGTTTTCCTCTGTAGGAAAGGTGGCATTCTTCCAGAATGTCTTAGCTGTTTGATTGTGATTATTATGCACAACTTTGTAAATGAAAGGTTGGCATCACACTTGAAAATTTGATTGTTATATAAATTATATGATATATAGACCCTATCAAAGATACATCGCAAAACAAATGTGTCAAATAAATGCAATAAAAATAACAATTTTAATTCACAATGTGTATCAAACTCTTTGCTCGTCTTTGGAAAGAAGAGACACAGTTGTTCTCTCATTGGATCATTGAACATATGGTTTTTTATAATGGGAAGCATAACACATTTCTGAGCATTATAAAAATAATTTATTCTCCCATTTTCACACAGAATACAACTCATTTATTCTTATTTTACATTGAAAACATATCTTGGAAGACTGACAAGAATGTTTCTTGAAAACCTCTACATTAAGTCCTAGAATGTATACATTATAGAAGTCCTTGAATACAATTTCAAGTTCAGTTTGAAGTAGGATTTCACATTTCAAATTAAGAATATAGTGTACTACTGAATGTTCTGATTCCTTTCTTCTATTGTAAACCAGACGTCTTAGTAACAAAAAAGACTTCTTTCATAACATGCTTCATTAAACTGCATCTTCAGATGTGTTTAATTCTCATGGCTGTTAGATAAACTGTTAAATGACTTTCTGTAGTAATTGACAGTGCAGTGTCTGTGTAAGCAAAGACCTGCCTGTATATTCTTAGCAGTACCCAGAGGCAGCCTCATCCATTAGAGTTGGTTTTATTGAGGAGAGCCATGTTGGCAGACAGGACATCTTGTTCTGCCTCTTTTGAAAAAGGTATTATAGAATCTTTATCATCCATCTTGACCATCTAGACAGCAGACGCTCGGTTTTCCAAATACCATCTGCAAAACTGGACTTGTTAAATTTCCATGAGATTAGATGTCATTTTTCATCACAGTCGCCAGCCCTTTTCTCGACTTCATTAATGGAGAGTCTCCTTGCATCGAATATGCTCATTACATACAAATTAGAGTTAAAAGAGTGGCTTCTCACCCCTAGGAATGTAAGTGCTAATGAACGCAAAGGTTTGCCAGTGGAAAATAGCTCAGGCGAGCTACGTCCCCTCACCGCTGTTTGCAGCACTTGGGGAAAGGTTCTAATATTAATGCCTCTTGTCAGAAAACCCTTACAACCTCTATTAAATCATCTTCTGTATCGATGATGCTGTAGTTATAAATAGGCTCTCAATGAATTCTGAATTCTCTGCATGTAAATCATGCCACATACCATTATCTGATATCCTTGAATTAGGTATGCGTGGCCTTGGGGGCAGTAAAGAATAGGTCGATGCAGCCAGCTGTCTCCTTTAGTAATAACTGCTGTGCGTTAAAGATCAACAGCCAGACAATAAATAACATTTTCAAATCTGCGTCTCGACTTTGAGGGAGAGAGAAATGAATAACAATTTCCTCATGGTAGATTGGACTTAAGCAAAAGGTCAAACTTTTCTGCAAAAGGAACAACAGCTGTAGAATCCAGTTAATCATAGACGAAAGTGTGTGTAAACCTGTGAGAGGGATAATTAACGGGTCTGCTGGCTTTTAGCGTGTGTCGTGTGCCATCTGATTCTTGTAAGCCCTATTTTCTTTCACCTCTGTTGTTCACTTCTACTCTCTTTAAAGGAAGATGAGAGGTTAATGGATTAAAACCTGTTTAGAACATGGAACTTGAAGTAATTGCGATTATATTGGAGCATTGTATTTAAATAAATCAAGTGCATCTTTTCAGTGCAGACAAGGTCTTTGTGATGCATTCCACTGAGTTAGTGTGTGTGTGTGTGTGTGTGTGTGTGTGTGTGTGTGTGTACAGGTGCCCTTGCCCAGAAGCACACATATGGAGGCCAGAGGCTGATGTCTTATGTCTTCCACTAGCGCTCTACACTTTAGTTTTTGAGTCAAAGTCTTTCGCTGAACCTCAAGTCCACTGATGAGCCTAGACTAGCTGTCCAGCAAGCCCCAGAACTCTTCCATCTCCAGGTCCCAGTGCTGGTATTACAAATGTGTACCACATTTAGTTTTCACATGGGTCCTGGGGACTCAAACTCAGGTTTTCTTGGTTGTGTAACAAGCACTTGGCCTGCTGAGCCATCCTCCTCAGGTCTCTATTATACATTTTTACAAGTATAGCAACATATCTGAGGCTGTTTGCATACTTTTTATGAGGCCATAAATCTGATCTTGGCCAAGTTTAGTAGAAAAGACATATGTAGGAAGAAGTAATGTTCTTAAATTAATAAAGGGAAAGACTGTTTCTATGAAAAACCTGCTGTGCATTTTTAATTTTCTTCCTCTGTGTAGTTCCGAGATGATCACTTATGTCAGAAGATTGAAGTCATATTTCTGTTTTTCTTATGAGAGGAAAGGCCTGATGGGCTTATTTGGAAATAATTTTTATTTTATTTGTATGGTTGTACGTATCTTTGTGTGTGTGTGCATGTGTGTGTGTGTAAACTTGGTTTTAATTAGCTAAAAATGTATTCTGATTTACTGCAATAAATAACTGTAGACTTTGAACTCCTACCTTCCCCAACTCCCTCTTTTCTCCATTTCTGAGAGAACAATACAAGTAAAGGTCTGCTTACACTCCCCTCTGGGAGGGTGTTTTTTAGTAGTGATACAAATATTGTTGTTTTTGCTGGCAAGTAATTCACCAGTGGCTCATTCCCATCAGCTTTTATTTCACAGCAATTGTAAAATAAACCACTGGTAGTGTATGCTGTTAATGTCTGGTCCCTGGGGTGTGACTGATGTTCCCTGGTATGGGTCATGTGCTAGCTGAAATGAGCATTAAAAAAGGAGAAATTAATAGTACTACCACATCAAGCTAAATGGTATTCAGTGGGCAGTATCCTCCTTTTAATAGTAACGTAGCGTACTATTTTGTTGGTTTTTTCTAGACTCTTGATTTGATTCACATTTAAGAGAGAAAAATCTAATGCAGCACATACTCAGTGGCAGGACTGGTCAGATGCTGATGTTTCATTTATCCATTGTATTCTTTTCATTTCAATTTTGATCACGAGATTATGTGCTTCTGCAGAACTTCACAGAAATACTTAGTCCACTGTGCTAACAATTGCTAACCCAATGATGTATTTTAAGAGTAAAATAGGTAAACCTGGAACCTAGTTTCAAAAAAATTATATATTGTTCTTTAGAATATAAACCACAACGTGGTGAAGCCTATACAATGTGTTGTGCACTATTTTTTAATTTTTGGTCTTTTTGAGACAGGGTCTCCCTGTAGCCGCAGCTGGCCTGGAGCTTGCTATGTGGACCAGGCTGGCTTTGATATCAAAGAGACCCACTTGTCTCTCCCGAGTGCTAGGATTAAAGGTAGGCACCACCACCCCTGACTCTATGCACTATTTTTAATTGTATAACATTTTATTTTATTCATAGTAATTGAGCTCATCATAATGCAATTACTTTTAAAAACATTCTTAACTCTTTTTAGATATTGTCATTTTTCTACTGACAGCATACCCTGAAGAAAATGATGTACTGCTTATCTTCCAGATGAAGACGTTACCCTACGGAAGAGAGCATCTGAGCTCACAAAAGCATGCTACAACTGCTGCCAGTCCCACATTTGGGCTAATGCTTTCACATCACATAGAACTGGTACTCTTCAGTCTTATACCACCTACGAACAGAATCATTGGCTGCCTCAATGTACTTTAAACAGGTAAACCCACCCTGTCCCCTAATTTATTCTGTCTCCATTCAAAGATAGGCATTCCTCCTAAGACCTTTGTAGGCAGCGTTTTGTTTGAGGCAGATGATTCTTGTTATTATAGGTAATTAGGCTCTATAGAGTTACTTTCAACATTTATTTAGCAAATATAGAATTATTGTGTCTGGGAAAAGCATAAGAGTAGCTCCCCATGAGCCTCTAGTTGTAAATTTTTAGCCATCTGACAGATGCGTAAACTTTTTCTCATTTGCGTTTGTTTAAAGATACTTTATTGAGTATGTACTGTTAATTCATTAACATTGAACTCATGGCCAGCAGCATTCTGACTCATGCCTGAATGACACTTATCTGTGACTAGGACACTAGACAGCAACACTTCAGCACCATGCTAGTGCTTGGGGGGCCATCAGCAGCAGAATTTTAAGCAGTGAAGTCACTAGCAAAAACACATCACTAAGTAGGTCATGAAGAGGTGCTTATCTGCTGTCTGAGAGCTGAAGGTAAAGATCACCTTGTTCAACCTCAGCAGGGGGTGTTTGCTTCCAGCACCTCGGATTGTTCACTGGTCTCCCAGCGTGCCTGCCAGTGAGTGAAAATGCCTCTAGTAAGGATTTTGGTATTGCAGATATATTTCAGCAGCTATACGAATTTTCAGATTTGGACCGCGAGACTAGAGAAGATCAACCTCATTTGAAGATATGGAAATGATCAAAGATGCTGGAAAGCTGCGGAGTCCTAGTGCTTATGAAGCCACTGAAAATGAGATCTCCATATTTCCATTTTAAAAGAAACTGTTAGGTTTTGTGACCATTACTGAATCAGTTTTCTTCCTCTTTCCAGGTTTTTTTTTTTTTTAATCTTTTTGAGACAGGGTCTCCCTGTAGCCCCAGCTGTCCTGGAACTCACTATGTAGATCAGGCTGGCCTTGAACTCACAGAGATCTGCCTGCCTCTGCCTCCCGAGTGCTGGGATTAAAGGCGTGCGCACCCATTACCGGCCCCTTTCCAGGTTTTTTGTTCCAACTTTCCTAGCTCGAGTTTACCTCTTTTCTCCGCACTCTTTATTCTCTTTGCTCTTTTGTTTGTTTGTTTGTTTGTTTGTTTTTTGGCTGGAACAATGTAATCTTTGTAGTGATTCTTCTGAGGCCCTGCTGCCTTTACTTGCTATCTGATTCTTGTCCTCCAGTTTGATGCTGACCGGCAGAGCATTAGACATTGCTATCATTCTTCTCTGCTAAAACACTCTTGTAAGATTTTAGAAGCTTTATCATTGTCTTTCAGTCTTTGGCCTCTGTATTTCTTTGATGCATAATATCCTAACTTGAAGTGCAGGGGAAGAACTTTCCTATTTAGAGATGCATAGAAATCATTCCGACTCCAGCTTTGAATTACAGAACAAGTGTGTTGTGTAGTCGTGCCCCCCTTCCCCTCGTCCTCGGCTTCTCCCTCTCTTTTTTCTTTCTCCCTCCTTCTCTCCCTCTCTCTTTTCCTCCTTCCCTTTCTCCCTCCCTCCTCCCTCCTTCTGTGTGTGTGATGAGTGTTCATTTGTATGTATGCTCATATGTACATTAGAATACAGAGGCTGTACAGCTACCTTGGATGTCATCTTCAGGACATCAGCTATCTCGTTTGAGACAGGTTTCTTCATTGGTCTAGAACTCACCGATTAGGTTGACTGGCTGGTAAGTGAATCTGAAGGGTCTTCCTGATTCTCTCCCCAATGCTGGACTTGTAAGCACATGGCATCTTGCTCAGCAATCTTATGTGGGCTCCTGTGCTCTTAAGGGAAGTGGCTGACAAACTGAACCATCCCTTCAGCCCCAGAGCAGGTTTTTGATGCTGGAGACTGGAACAATAGCTTTCAGGGAGAAAGTTTCTCTCTCTCTCTCTCTCTCTCTCTCTCTCTCTCTCTCTCTCT
>NW_008329666.1:3684276-3686109 GCF_000622305.1 Nannospalax galili
CTCTCTCTCTCTCTCTCTCTCCCTCTCCTTCCTTCCTCCTTGTTTTCCCTTTCTTTCATTCATTTTTAATTTCCATGCATACACAAGTCTAGTTTTAGGAACAATTCTGCATTTTGAGATTGATAGAAGTATTATTTAATTCCCAAACTGGAAATAATACAAACATTTCAATAGTAGAATGGATATCACTATTATCTTTTCATATTTGACTATTATACAGTAAGGACAGATAATAAATTACCTCCGAAAATATGAATAAAGCTCATAATCTTTTGTTGAATAAATGTAACATATATACTGGTGATTTCCTTTCATAAATTTTTAAAAGCCAAAGCCAATCTCTGATATCAAAAGTCACAATATTGAACACAGGGCATGCAAAGGTAGTGACTGGGAGGCCAGAAATCTCTGGGCTCAGTGCTTTCTACTTTTCCATCTTGGAAATGAAATAAACGTGTTCCATAGGAGGAAAGTACATTGCATCTTGTGTGTAAATGTCTGTACATATACATTTATGATGTGAGTCCTTCTTTGAATATTTATTCAAGAAAAGAGTTATAAATTTGTCACTAATTGCATGAACCTATTTATACAAGACATAGTAAATAATGTAACTGGGCCTGGTGGTGCAGGCCTGTAATCACAGTTACTTGGAAGACTAAGGCAAGATGATAGCAAGTTCAAGATTTTCATGGGCTCCAGAGTGAGTTCAAGGCTAGCTAGAGCACCACAGTGAGACCAAAATTAAAAAAGTAAAAAGAGGGCTGGCGTATAGCTCAGAACTAGAGTACTTGAAAAGCATGTGTAAGCCCTATGTTAAATCTTCAATACTAAAAATACGACAAATCATACACGAACAGATTAAAAATTAGAGTTTGAAGGTGATGGCTAATTGTAGTTGTCCACTTGGATGGATCTGGAGTTAATTAAAACATGAGACACTTTCTTGTTTTATTTTTTTATTTTCTGATAATTTCATATATGAGTATTGTCTTTGCATTATTTTTATCCTTGCCAGTCCCCTCCCAACTCCTCCCATGACCCTCCCACCCCCTCTCAAATTCTTGTTCTCTTCTTTATTATTGTTACACACACACACACACACACACACACACACACACACACACACACACAGAGTCCATTTAGTGGTGCTCACGTGTATCTGTGTTTAGAGTTGCCCACTTGGGATTAGGTGATCTCTCAGGGAGCTAGCCCTTGGGGAAAACTGATTTGCCCTCCCTCCGCATCCATTGATTGCCTGTAGCTCTTCGTCTTGAGGAGGGATCCTGAGAAATTTCCCCAATTCACCTTGGCATGTGAACTGGTTTCGTAATTATGCAGATCTCATTAGACTACCCCCCTGCGAAGATTTCACGGGTGCAGCTTCCCTGTCATGTCTAGAATTCATCAACTGTGGGGGACTTCTTGATCAGGTTATTGAACCAGCCCTTCTGGTGGCTGTCCACTTAAAAGGACATGACAGAGGGAAGTTTTTGCTTTTTGTCTGCTTGCCTTCACCCAGATGGAAAGTTTAACTATCCTGTTGCTGTGACATTCATTTACCAATATTAGAATCAACTTTTTTTGAGTTCCAATGTAGACTGAAGACTAGCAGATCTCTAGGGATCCTCCAGGTTTTCAGCATCAGATTGGGGCTGCTGAGACATCAAGCTTTGTGGACTGAGCACCTACCAGATTCTTGGCTTCTTCGCATTTTCAATGTAAGATAGCCATTCTTGGACTACCTGGACTCTATCTCTCTGAAAGCCAATCTAACCCCCCCTTTAATATATATATATATATATATATATATATATATATATATATATACAT
>NW_008329666.1:3686153-3699483 GCF_000622305.1 Nannospalax galili
TTCGTTCTATCGGTTTGGTTCCTTTGAAGAACCTCAACTAAAGCATAAAACAGTGTCAGCTGTGTCCTCACAGTTTACGAAGTTCAACTGAGTCTGTCCTGTAGGTCTGGGCTCAGGCAGGGCGCACCTCTGGAACAGTGTGAATAGAAAGCTAAATGCTCCTGGACAAGGCTACTTGCTCCTCATCTTTGCAACTCAGCCTGTGCCTAATAGTTTTGGCAGTTTCTCATTTTAAGACTTTGTGTTTTTCTAATAACCATGCTCACTAGCCATAGCAAAGGACTGTCTTTTTAAAAATTAAAAAAGTTTTATGTGTGTATGACCGTTTTGCCTGCATGTAGGTAAGTGAAGCTGTGTTGTGCAGTGCCCTTGGAGATCAGAAGAGGGTGCTGGATCCCCTGCAACTGAAATTACTGATGGTTGTTAGCTGCCATGGGGGTTCTGGGAACTGAACCTGGGTTCCCCTACAAGATCACCCAGTGCTCTTAACTGCTGAGCCATTTCTCCAGTCCCAAGAGAACTGTCTTATAGTCTCCCTGCTGATATTATTGCTGTACCACAAAGGCTGGTGACTTCCTGACCACTCTCCACAGGCTCGCTAGTGACTGCCTTCAGCCTAGTAAGCAGGCCATTATGTTGCCTAATTGTTCTCATTCTTGGGCTCTGACATTCTTAATTTTTGCTTGTTTGTTAATTTGTTTCTTAGGTTAAGGTATACAAACACTTTATGAGCTCTGATAATTCTGCTTATTTCTTTTGAGGCAATATTTTAAAATATAGAATAATAAGTAGCTCAGGCTTGCCCCCTCTGTACTGAGTGCTCACCTGGTATGGACTTTGGACCCCTTTGATTCTGAGTCTCATTGGCAATGTTTGAAAAATGGACACAAAAGCTACAGAAGGAGCTCACTAAGTACCACCTATGCCTCAGACACTGTGAGGCATTTTGGGTAGATAAAGACAGGAAGTAACCTCAAAATGCTTACCGTCTCAAAAGGGAAAAAGACAAGTTAACAGTTATAATTAGCCTGGAAAGTGCTTTAATTGACACAAAATTGCTAGGGGAGAAAATATTAGGGAGTGATTAATTCTGCCTAAGGGGGCCAGTGACATTTTTAAATGCTTATAACACTGGATATTCAGTGTTTAACATAGAATCTTGATCTCTTGTCTGCCGGCTATACCTCTGCAAAACTCTGAATCTCTCTTTGAAAGGAGGCAGTGCTCTGTCAAAATCTGTAGAACCTCTTATTGATTAGCACACATCTCAGAGTTAACTAAATAAATCAGTGTCTGTGTGGCTCATGCACACTGTGCAGCTGGGCTTATAGGCCTTGAATTATTCACTTGGTTCATGTTTCAACTGGATTCATTTCTTTTGCCATGCGTTTTCCAGAAAAAGACAAATAATATTCTTCTTAATGTACATTTAAATGGTCCTTCTTTCTCAATTTATCTTGTTCAAGCCACATTGGTGTAGGGCTCATCATCTGTTTGTAGCAAAATTATCTGTAAAAACATCTCTTGAAAATGTTGCCATCCCAACTCTTTAGGTAAAAACCCAGGCTAGAAAAGGGAACTTGAACTTCCCAGAATGTTCTGTTGATGGATAGCAGTGCTTAGGAGAACTCAGCTGTCCTTTAGTATGCAAAAAATAAAAACCACTAAGCACACCCACATAAGAAAATGATATCATCATTTGGAGCAGTGGCAAATGTTCATAGTCCTTTTATTTTCTGAGATAGGAAGAGATATTGCTTTCATTTGCAACAAAACCCCAGATCCTAAAATGTAAGGAAAACAACTTAATAAATTACAAGCTTCAGAATCCAAAATAAAGGCAAATTAATGTATAGTCCCACAGTGTTGTCAAAAACTTAGACGTGTTGCATTTCAGTTGCAGTTTTATTATGTGCATTTATTTGGATTGAACAGAATTATATGAGTCAGATTAAATTTTTTAGGTGGCCTTCCATCCGCTCCATGCAGAACCAGATGGGCAACATTTGGTTCCCATCAAATCCCTTTTACCCTTCCTTCCACCCCATTGCTTTAAATGGAACTTTCATTCTCTTTAACAATCTGCAGGTTTTATTCTGTTCAGAGAGAAAAGCCACTAAATGTTATGAGTGCTGAGTGATGGGCTGTGAGATGGGGTCTCTCAAATCCCAGCCTATGGTTGCATATTGATCTCATGTTGGTGGCCTGCTACAGGCTGTGAGCCCAATTCCTGACAATCTGTTTTCTTTCATCTCATTGGTAGGATACTTACAGTGTGGTTTGCCTCTTTCTGTGGTCTATAAAGAACAAGTGGAAAGATTCCCTTTTCAGCACTGTTATTAGGGCAATTTTCTCCAAGTCTGGAATTTGCTTTTCAAAGTGGGTGGATATTTTACATGGGAAATGGTTGTTAGATTTTCTGAGACTGAACTTTAGTGAATAACCCATGAATTATATTTATTGATTCATTGAGAATTTTGCGCAGTGTCGTTTGATCATATTCAGACCCCTGCCCCATCCCCATTCCCATTCACTGTCCCCCTCCCACTTCATGTCCTCTATTATTATTATTTCATAAAGGTCTGTTGAGTCTAATTTGTGGTCCTCAAATGCTCGTGGGTGTGGGTCCATCACCTGGAGCCTGAGCAACCTACCCTGCATCACACCCTTAACGAAGACCGACTCTCCCTCTCCCAGAAGTTATCAATTGCCAGTAGTTCCTCAGCTAGGACTGGTGGTCTCCCCTGCCCAGCTCCAATTCCTGCTGGGGTTGTTGTCTGGCTTGGGCTTGCAGAGATCTTGTGTATGCTGTCACAAAAGCTGTAGTTTCATAGGTACAACTGCCCTATGTTGTCCAGAAAACATGGTTTTCTTATAGTCATCCACCACCTCTGGCTCTTATGATTTTTATGCCCCCTCTTTCTCAATGATCATTGAGCTTCCTTGGGAGGTGAGGGTATGATATAGGTGTTTCATTTGGGGCTGAGCACTCTGCAGTCTTTTATTCTCTGCGTGTGGACCAGTGGTGCATCTCTGTGATAATTACCATTTGCTACAAGAACCTTCTGTGGTGAGAATTCAGGCATGCACTAATTTTTCTGGAGAGTGTACAGGGTGTGCAATCGAATCTAGGCCTGGGAGTGTGAGATGGCGAATCTGAATAACCCTTTTAAAGTGCTATCAAGGGTTCCCTGTAAAGATTTTAGACATATCGGCAGGATTATTTGCTAACCGCTGTAAGGGTAGGTGGGTTAGCAGGGGGTAAGGGACAAATATCAATGACTTTCAAGACTGGGAAGAGATGAAGTGACGACTACCGTTTGAACTTCTGTTTTTCTATTACCATAAATTCTCTCTTCTTGTCTGGCCCATCTGGTTTTCTTTAGAGAAAACACTAAAAGAAGCAATACAAATGTTATCCCTTTCTCTGCAGGAATGCTGGCCAATATGCACACTGTGACAGAAACCCAGGCAAGCATCTGTTCTAACTAGGAGGTCAATTATCATCTGCTACAAGATTGAAAATAACCTTGCACTGGAGGAATTTCACAAGATAGAGGCAAAATATGTCAAGCGAATGGAATTTTAATTCCAGTCAACATTCAGTTATTTAAAGACAGCATTATGAGCAAATGCATACTTAAAAGGATAGCTTCCACTTAAAGTGCCTTACGTAATGCAGGTGACTTCCATCAAATGACAGCTTCCATCATAATGAAGTAAAAGTATCATATGAGGTTAAGTGTCACTTTGTAGTTTTATCCTACATCCTTGCATAGCATAGTAAGTGGCAGATACTTGTAATACATTTATCCCTGTGATGGAGTTTGAGGATGGGCTAGAAAGTGCTAATACTTTTGATAAGTCCATATTTTGCTCAGGTTTAACATCTATTCATGATGGCATTCCATCCTTTGCCTTTATATTTAAATTCCAGCGGTTAAATTTTCTAATGGAATTTCTGCTTACAAAAACCTTCTTTTGCATAAGTATAATCTGGCTCAACCTCAATTCATCCAACATTTATTGTAACATTTAAAGGTCTTAAACATACTTCCATGATTTAAAAAAATCTTTTTCCTTCTTTTCACAATTCTGAAAAATGTTTTCAAGGAGCGTGCCCACGATCTTCCTCCTCTTTCTCCCTGTCTGTTCACAGCCATGCTGGACAGCTCTCTTCTACGTTTTCATTAATTTACTTTCTCCTGATCTGACCTAAGCTTTCACCCCATTGTCATCAGTCCATCACTTTACTCATAACTCTTGGCCTGAAGCCTGCATGTACTCACGATGCACAGTGGAGCATTTTATTAGTAGTAATTCGACATCTTGTCTCTGTACTTTAAACATCATGATGGCTAGTTCCCTATTCAGTTAAATGAAAATTTGAACATTTAAATAATTACTGCTCACAGGAAAGATGATGCAACTGGCATGTTTTGTATTACAGTCTGGCCAAATGTGTACTTTTGCAGTGTAACTGCTAGCTGACCAGGCAAATCTTGGAGCCTGGAAATATGAGGATGCAAATTAAAATGGAAAATACCTAAAGGCCAGGATTTTTAAATTTATTTTCTTCCTAGGTATTAAGGATGAATAATGTAAATAATGTTAATTGTCTGAGATATGAATGATCTTGAAAGTTCCTATGACATTACAAAATATCTGATATATATAATTTAAGTGCTAGTGGTTGTGGCTTTCTTTTCAAACTAAAATATTTTCTTTCAATTCCACGCTCTTCCATTGAAAAAATTACTGCTCTTGGGGCTGGAGCTATGGTTCAGCAGTTGAGAGCATGGGCTGCCCTCAAAGCACTCATATGGCCGCTGGAACTCCAGTCGCAGGGGATTCAGATTCAACACCCCTGTCTCACCACCATGGGCATTGTATAACAGGGGTGCACTTATGTACATACAGGCAAAATACTCATACACATAAAAATAAATCAATAAAAAATTTAAAAAAATTAAAGATGGAAAAATAACCACACTCAGGAATTCTATAAGAAATGGTCTGAGCTGGAGGCTGGAGGGTTGGAACAGTGGTTACAAATGCCTGCTGATTTTGCATAGGACCGTAGCTCCGTTTCCAGCATCTACGTTGGATGGCTCACAACCTCCTCTAACTTCAGTTCCCAGAGATCTGATCCTGCTGGCCTCCAGGACCACCCGCCCACACATACACACACACATGCGCATAGATGCATACATAATTAAAAGTAAAATAAATCTTTTAAAAAACAAATAATCATTGCTATTCCGTCAGTAACACAATTAGTACTTAAGAAAATAAAATGATAAATTCAAATGTATTAATTGTATCATTAGAGTAGCACAAAGTGTACTGCTGAGGTACATTGCTGTAACAATGGCCCTTCTGTTAAATAGGATGCAACAATAGCTTGTAATGTGGAAGCTGCACACAATGAAGATATCTTATCCCATCACCGCATGGCATAAATCAAGGTAGTCAGAGAAACAAAGAGTGACCGTTTCCATGAAAATGGCCTCTCTCTCTCTCCTCTCTCTGTATTTGGAATGCCACAATTTGAAAGCCAGATAAAGTTGCTCAGCTGCATCTGCTGAAAACAACCTGCACTGTGCATGAGAGCTCATGTCAGCCCAGTAATTACCACAACTGAGATAAAGCCTGTGCTAAATGTCACCTGCCGCTGACAAGCACAGGAAGCCAAGCACCACTAAATGAGTCGGTTATTTCAAGAGCACCTAGCTCCCCTTGCAGGCTAAAGCATTTGTCTTGTTTATACAAGGAAAACTATACAGGATACAAGAAAAATACCAGAGGCACATTGATAATGAAAACCTGACCAACAGTCTCCATTGACTGTTTGGAAGGACACTAGAAGAGTAACATGCAGTCAGGTACAAGGAGAAATATTAAAACATTAGTGAACATCTCTGAGTCTGCAAAGTCTGCCTTCTATCACAAATTGCTCATTAGTCAGAGCAGTGCAATTTCCCACAGTCTAAATGATCCTCCAAAGACAGCTGGGGTTCTATTGACAACAACCAATCAATAACACATCAGAAGAGCTTTCCTGTGTGTGCAGATAAAGCATATGGACACAACATGTGTTTTTAAAGTTCTTAAATGACAGGGACCTTACTGGTATTTTAATAAATGTTTAGGTGAAAAGCAGGGTTAATATTAATGTGACTGTGGAAAATATGCTCCCTTTCTCCTATTTTTTTCTTTAAAAATCATTTTTCCAGGGCCTGGCGTGGTCGCGCATGCCTTAAATCCCAGCACTTGGGAGGCAGAGGCAGGCAGATATTTGTGAGTTCGAGGCCAGCCTGATCTACATAGTGAGTTAGTTCCAGGACAGCTAGAGCTACAGGGAGACCCAGTCTCAAAAAGACAAAAAAAAAAAAAAAATCATTTTTCCCATTCATAGTTTTATTTTAGACATTTTGTACTGTGATGTGATCATGGACTGACTCCTCACCTGATTGCCTGATTCCTGCCTGACCCTTAAATGGAGATCTCACCCAAGCAAAGCAAGGGATTGACGCTTACTAGGCACCAGTTGGCAGGCAGGAAATCATGCCTGCTTAGCACCCACATGAGTTACCACATGGAGCTGATGGCCTGGAGCTTGCACATGCTCAAGGGAGCTTCCCAGATGCCTCCCATCCTCCTGGTAAATCTTCCAAGCTTCAAGGCTGGTGTTCAACTTTTGGCTTCAGAAATTTTTTTTTTTTATTCTTTTTTTTTCTTTTTATTAAAAAAAATTTTTTTAGAAGAAGTATTTCATCACAGCTTTAACATACTCAATAACAGTTTCCAGAGCAAAGATACATCTCTTTCAAAAGTGGCTATAAAATTTTTAGATTCGCTGTTGAATTAATACAGTTATACAATATCAAACTCAGTATAAATCCTGTAAGACATAGGGATGTTGGCACATGCATCTCTAATCTGTATGTATCTGATTTAACTAGTCATAATTGGTTGCACTCGAATTCTTGACGCCTGTGTATGTCTATAAAGTTATTGGGTAGATTTCAGTGGTAATGTTTATCATCTCTACTAATTTACATGATGTAATTTTTATGCTTCCTCCTCAAATATAATTCATTTTTTAAAAATTTGTTGATTTTTTTTGTGTGTATATATCACACAGAACATCCCAAATCATCTTATTCAATTGTACACCCACTTCCCATATGACACCCTCCCATAGCCTCCCTCCCCCCACTAGAGACCTTATACTCTCTTATCCCTGCTACTGTCTGCTATCATGTTGGCACCCCCAGCCATTCCCCACTACTTGTCCATGTGGTGAATCTAGTCAGTCTAGCTAGAGGTCTTTGTTTCAGGAAGGTCAGGTGTTCCTCATCTAGCAGCAATTGGTTGTCAGTATTCCTTTAGATAAGATTGGGGACTGATGTTCATTTTCCCAGTTCTATGCTGGGTTACTATCTGGGAGTCCCTTGGGCCACCCTGGCCAACAACTCAAAAGAAGGTATCACCTGTCTGGCATTGTTGCTTGTTATGTAGCCTTTAGCTATACATATGGACTCTCAAAAAATTATATTGGCCCCTTTAATCTTTGGTTATACTTTCCTTTTGGGTGTTTAAGGCCATACAGTTGGCCCAGATAAACCAATTTATTTTTACTCTTGAGGTCGTTTGAGGATCTGTTCCTCAGGGGTCACGTGGACTTGGGAGGAGACTCACTTATCCCCCAGGCTTAGGCAGTAGACCGTGAAGATTATTGGGGAAAATATAGTAATTATTACAACTTAACAAATAAACCCCAGGTCATAGAATTGAAGCAGCTTTGGTTCTCATTTTAATCAATCACTTATGAATTGGCCCACACAAGGGCCCGAATTTTAGACAAGTTAAAAAAATTATTCTTTCAGTATAATATATGGAAGTAAGTTCTACGTTAAATATTATCATCTTCTATAATTTAGATTAAAAAAAAAACTCCCTTGCATGGATGACTTATCAGCTAACAATGGCTTTTATATTTTTAAACGATTGCAAAAAGTTAAAGAGGATTCTTAATACATCCAAATAGGAAACTCAAAGTTAGTGTTCATAAACGAATTTTATGGCAGTATAGACATCCTCATTTAGACATCATTTACAGTTGTTTTGTGCTACAGTGGCAGAACTGAGTAGTTGTGACATAGATCATATTATCTGCAAAGCATAAAATGATTTGTTACCTGAACACTTCAGCGAAAATACATGACAACCCTGGATTTAGAGGGATGGTATTTTCTATGGTTTTTGTCAAGTATGTCTGTTGGGGTTGATGGCAGTGAATGCAAGCCTTAGGTCCTATTACAAAATTAGTTAATTAGCTAATTTAATTAATGTCTACATTAGAATAGTTCATAGGAGACTACTGAAATGGTTAGAGTATTTCATAGTTCTGGTAGGTGTTTACAAATGCTTTTCACTCAGAAGTGGCAACCAATTTCTATTGAAAGTTATGTCTGCAGTGCTCAGATGTTTCAACAAGAAGCAGAGGGAAAACTTGGGGAGGCTGATTTCTCTGTTGTATGGCTGGGTACCTCTAAACTTCGGTTACAGACAACTGCAGTGTACTTTATTATTCTATGACATTATTTGGATATGATTTTCAAATGTGGCACAAAACTTATCATAAGTGTATTTCTCCAATAAATTAAAAACAGAAAAGTCAAGTTTGTAGGAATTAAGCCATTTGTAGCCATGTTTAATGTTTGAAAATAATTTTTTTTGAGACAGGGTCTCCCTATTGCCCTAGCTGGCCTAGAACTTGCTATGTAGATGGAGACTGGCCTTGATCGCCACAGGGATCCACCTCCCTCAGTCTCCTGAATGCTGGGATTAAAGGTGTTTGTGACTATGCCCAGCTTTTTAAATAATTTATGCCCTGCTACTTTGCTGAAAATCTTTATGAAAACTAAAAGTTTTCTGGTAGGATGTTTAGAATCTTTTAGCATCATCTGTAAATAGAGATAATTTGATGACTACTTTTTGTGCTTATAGAAACCCTTGTCTCCTTTATTACTATAGAGGAAGTGCTATCAACTTTTCACTATTTGCTACAATGTTGACTCAGTGTTTGTCATATACAGCCTTCAGTGATTTGCACAGTGCTCATGTATGTTTATAGTTTCTGAAGTTTCTCTTGCTACTGATTTCAAGTTTTATTTTCCTATGATCTAGTAAGATTTAAGAAATTATTCTACATGTGCTACTGAGAAGAATGTGTGTTATCAATTGGGTGGACTATTCTACGGATTTATGTTAAGTCTTTGGTAAAGTATAACTCTGAAGTTTGTTGGTTGGTTTTCCTGTCTGGCTGATCTATTTATTTTTCAGAGTGGGGTATTAAAGTAACATACTAATGCTGTATCTAGTCCTATCTGCCTTTTAATGTCATGTTTGTTTTATGAGTAGGATGTCCCGACATTTGGTGCATACATATTTACAACTGTCATAACTTCTTGATGGGTCATTCCCTGTATTGATATGTTGTGACCTTGTTCATCTCTTCTAATTCTGGTGTGAAGTCTGCTTTGTCAGATACGTGCATAGCTGCCCCGGCCTAATTTTAGCTACTGTTTTCTTGTTGTGTTGATTTTCATCTTTTCACTTTCAGTTTCTGTGTTCCTTTATGAATAAGGTTTGTTTACTGTTGACAACTGCACATTTCGTTTTAAAAATCCAGTCACCTAGTCTGTATCTTTCAATTGACTTAAGAAGGTTTATAGTTAGGATTCTGATTAAGATGGGTTTGCTGATTCTGGTAATTCTGTTGATTGTCTCTTGGTTAATTGGAACACTTTGCTGTTTCTTCTCCTGGTCATATTGTTGGCTTGCTGATTGACATGACTGACTCTTTTCTACCTCTCTTCCTCTTTTAACATTTATTCTTTCCTGATCTTTCATGCTTGTGGTTGTCTTTTTACTTCCTCTGTGTATAGGATTCCTTTAAGAATCTTTGGAAGTACTTAATGTTTACAAATTTCTTTAGTTTGTACTTATCTTGGAAAAATCTTTCTTCCTGTGTCATTTTAAGGATAACACTTCTGGATATAGTACTATTGGCAATTATTTATTTTTAGGCCTTGAAGTACATAATTAAAAGATTTCCTGGTTTTAAGATTTCTGCTGAGGTCTGGTATTGCCTTTATATTGGAATTGCCATGTTCTCCTGCAGATTTTAAAGTGTTTCTTTGTTTCATAATCTTGCAGCTTACCTAAATTATGTGTCATGAAGTTCTTTCTGGTCATGTCTATTTGGGGTTCTAAATGCTCCTTGTGTTTTGATGTAGATTTCTTTCCCTAGATTTTGTAAATTTTATGCTATAATTCCATTGAGTAGTTTTTCTATGCTTTTAATTTTTTGATTTATTTTTATTTTAGTATACGAGTATCGTAACTACATGGACATATGTGCAACTGTGCATATAATACCTGGGGAGGCCAGAAGAAAGCACTCAAATCCTTGGGAACTAGAGTTATTATCTATTGTTGGCTACCACATGGGTGCTGGGACTGAACCCAGGTTCTATTATAAGAGCAGCCAGGACTCTTGACTGCTGATCTTTCTGGACTTGTATGTTTTTAATTCTTATCTCAGCTCCTTTTTCTACTACATGGGTTCTTAGGTTTGTCTTGATCATGTCTCAGTTTTCTTAAAGGTTGTGATCATGATTGATTTTGAAAATTTGTGTCAGAATACAGAATTTCATTGACCTTGCCTCTCATCCCTACATAGTTTCTTCTTCTTGATCTAGCTTATCTCCTCTTTGAAGTCACTGGTCATTCTTACAGCCGTGTTTTGAATTCTTTGTGTGGAATTTTGATTCTTTTACTACCTTTGGATTCAGTCATTAAGAAGATGCGATCTCGAGGATGAACTGTCTTGCTTTTCATATTTTTTGTGTTGCTGTATTGCAATTTACACATCTGTTGCTTTGTATATCTCTTCCAGTTCTATGTGGGGATCTCCTTAGTGAGTAATGTACTCCTGGGAACTTATTTCCTAATACCATTCAATGAGGAGAAATGAATTTCTATGACAGCAACACAAACTCCAAAAGATATAAAAATACCCTGGAAATTGGCCAAAGCTAACTAACGTGCTGCTAATGACTATAGAACAGAAAATGGAAAATAATGTAAAGTGTGCTGCAAAATTAAATATGTTTAGTACAAAATTGAAATAGTGAAGAACGGAATACAGGCGGTAAGGACAGGGCAAAGGAAGAGTGGGGAAGGTTGATGAAAGAGAAGACTATGAAGAAAGAAGGGAAAGATCTATCTGCACAGTAAAGAAAAATGCACAAGCACAATTAGATAAATGTAAGGAAAAGGATAAAAACTAAAAACAAAAAGCTTTTTGTCAAAAACATTAAGTCAAAATACTATTAAGAGCATAGTACAAGGATAAAGAGAGCACAAGAGCCAACAACAGCAGAAACCATGACACACGGGAGCGGCATCTCTCTGAGTCCTCTAAAATCAGAGTCACCGTGGGTCAGGCTGAAATTCCAAACACTTTTATTTTCTACCATTTGGCTGGTGCTGAACCTGGACTCAACCAGTGTCAGATGTTTTCCAGGACTGTCTTAACTTCAGTAACTTCCCTTCTTAATATACCAGGACCCTCTGCTTGCCATACTTAGCTTTGTAGCTTGTGGGCCAAGCGGGTTCTCCTGTGCTTTTGAGACTCCTCAGTTCGTCCACTGTAGGGTGACTGATGTTTTAGTCAAGTAATGTCTTCCAAGTGTGTTGGGAGACTGGGAAAGACACTCAGCATGGAGATCTGTGTGTGGCGACCAGTCTCTGTGCTTTTAAAATTTGCTCAGTGTTAAATACCCATAGGAAGGATGAGGCTACAGAAGTCAGTACTTGAATGGATCTTCAGGATGGTACTTACTCCACCAGTTAACCTGTGGCAGGTAGGTGGCTGAGAAGTTGGGCCACCTGCTGACTTCAGAGTCCATGACTATCCTCACATGATGGGCTTGGATCCTAGTCACAGAATGTGGACTGCCACTCACAATACTCACTCATCACTCAAGACAAGTCTCCTGATACATGAACCATCTCAACAAGTTTGCAGCAAGCCCTCCCCTTCTCTGTGACTGTCTCCAGTGTTTGTCTCTTACCTTGGGACTGTGATGAGTTGACCCTACCTTGTGATTGTTCCTTGCTGTCAGGCCCCCAAGTTGGCTGTCTTAAACAATAGGTTGTCTTTCAAGATGGTGTTTGAACATAATTCTCTGAGACTTGGGGAGGGGCTGCTGACTTTTAACACTGAAGATCCAGCCTTGACAAAAATCCAAAGCTGATTGGAGTCTGGGACCCTGTGGGTTGTGCTTCCAGTCTTTTCCACCAGGGCCTCCAGCCTAACTTTTGGGTAGAGTACCTTTTCCTTTGGTTGCTGCTGGGCAGTCAAGGCTGGAGTCCTGTGTTATTTCCTCTTTTATGTGGTGTTTTCCTTCTGTTCCTCTGCACTTGTCCTGTCACCTTGGTGATGACCGATGCTCTTCTGTTTTTTTTTTTTTTTTTTTTTTTTTTGGGTCTCAGAGGCATATAAATTGGAGTAGAGTTCATTCTTTGGTAATCCTGACTCTGGTCATTCACAGTCTCACATGGAGGTGACTACAAATCTGCCATCTTACTCCAGAATTCTGTCACTGCTCATGTTTAGGCTTTAAAAAAGTAGACATAAATCTTGACCACTTATCCTGAATATTAAATTGTATTCATTTGGTAGCTCTAAAATTCAGGTTCAGCCAATGTGAGACACTTAATGGACTGTTGAGATTTACTTGTATAAGTTGTTGATGTGATAGAGATGGCCTTATCATAGACATTATCATGGAGAAATGTTATCATATTCCTTATTACAAACACTCGTGAAAACAGTTTTCCACTTCACTGGGAAAACAGTCTTGATGTACAACCCATGTCCATTGTGTCTAAAATCATACATGTGCATTCCTTATTAATATGTGGGCATATTAATAAGTTTCAATATTTCCTTTACTATTCATCAAGCAATAAGTTATCTTTAAATTTAATGTAACTTTATTTTTTATTTTTAAAATTATTTAGTTAATAACGATGTAATTAGAAGAAGCATTTCATGACAACAGCATTGACATATTCAATAACAATTTCCAGAGCTAAGATATACCTGTTTCAAGACTGGCTGTAAATTTTTAGGTTTACAGTTGAATTAATATAGTTATACAATATTGTACTCAATATAAACTCTATAAGACATAAAATTAAATGAGGTTTTAACCTTTAAAAAAGATCTCCATTTCATTATTAAAATATA
>NW_008329666.1:3700625-3702109 GCF_000622305.1 Nannospalax galili
GACCATACAGTTGGCTCAGATTAACCAATTTATTTTTACTCTTAAGGTCGTTTGAGGATCTGTTCCTCAGGGGTTACATGGGCTTGGGAGAAGCCCCTGGTTCTTTTCATTTACCATTTCCACCTATGTGAAGGTAAGTCAAAGGTACTGCTCCACCATGGATGGCTTCGTTTGGAAGTATGGAGGAAATGTTTCCTCTGTGTTGACCCTCTTGTAGACTGGACACTAGTTCATGTCCATCTTGTGGGGTGTCCTCAACCTCCCTGATTGAGAGGACAGGTGACCCACCACCATTACAGGACATTTTGGGAGATGCTCATAGCCCCTGGAACTAGTCAACCTAGGAGGGCAAGGAGCAAAAACTGTCCTTTATGTCTCTCTGACCATATTAGTATAGGCCTCAAAGTATGTCTGTTAAACATCCAAGAAGGTTAGTTCCACCAGTCTGGTACTTTTAATTACTGTTTGCCATGTAGATAAATCTTGGGCAAAGACCAGTTGTTCTCAGATAAACCTTACCTAGACATCACATATATTTCTTGATCTGGTATGTATAATTTGTCATGGTTTCCCCAATTAAGGTGCCCCCATTTTACCCCTTTCTCCCTTAATAATACCCTTCTCCTATGGTCCTACCTCTCTTGAGCTCCTTCTTTCCCATTATGCCGTAGGTTCCTTGTATACACTTCCTTCCCCCCTCCCTTAAACTAACCCAATTTTTATCCATATCTCCCTTAATGCCTATTTCCTACTGTTATTCTTTTTCAGGTTCTTTCTTTTCCTTAACCTGTCAGGTTACTTTCTATTATCTTGGTTCCTGTACTTATGTCTGGATACATATTCACTTATCAGGATTTGGTTCTAGGATCCAAATATGAGGGAGAATATACATCGATTTTTTTTCTGAGTCTGAGTTACTTCACTTAGTATAACAGTTTCTAGTTCCATCCATTTACCTGAAATTTTCATGATTTCATCTTTCTTTATTGCTGAGTAAAACTCAATTGAATAAATGAACCACATTTTCATTATCCACTCATCAACTGAGGGACACTTAGGTTGCTTCCATCTCTTAGCTTTTGAGAAAAGAGCAGCAACAAACATGGATGTACAAGTGTCTCTGCAATAGGATGAGTTCTGTGGGCATATTCCAAGGAGTGTTATAACTGGGTCAAATGGTAGATTCATTTGTAGTTTTTTAAGACTTCTCCACACTGCTTTCCATAGGGGTTGAACCAGTTCGCAGCCCCACCAGCAGTGGATGAGTGTTCCCCTTTCCCCACATCCCCTCCAACATTTGGTATCATTTGTTTTCTTGATCTTAGCCAGTCTGACTGGGGTAAGGTGAAATCTTAAAGTGGTTTTAATTTGCATTTCCCTAATTATTAAAGATGATGAACACTTTTTGAGGTGTTTCTTAGCCATCTTTATTTCTTTCTTTCAGAACTCTGTTTAGATCTCTAGCCCATCTTTTAACTGGGTCA
>NW_008329666.1:3702245-3703073 GCF_000622305.1 Nannospalax galili
TGTTCAGCTCCTTAGCCCATTTTTAATTGTGTTACTTCTTGTCTTGATTCTCTGTTTTTTGAGTTTGTTATATATTCTGGTTATTGAACCTCTATCAGATGTGTTACTGGTAAAGAGCTTCTCGCACTCTGTGGGTTTTCTCTTCACTTCCCTGGTTGCCTCCTTTGATGTACAGAAGCTTTTTAGTTTAATGAAGTCCCATTTGTTAATTCTTGCCCTTCTTTCCTAAGCAGTTGATGTCTGGTTTAGAAAATCCTTTCCTACACCTATATCGTTTAGGTTTTTGCCAGTATTTTTTTTCTAACAGTTTCAGGGATTGAGGCTTTACATTGAGGTCTTTGATATATTTGGAATTGACTTTTGTGCAAGGTGAAAGATAGGGATTTAGTTTCATTCTTCTACAGGTGGAGAACCAGTTTTGCCGGCACCATTTGCTGAACATGCTGTCTTTCCTGCAGTTGATGTTCTTGGCCTCTTTGTCAAATATCAGGTGGCTGAAATTGCATGTACTCATATTTGGGTCTTCAGTTTTGTTCCATTAATCTATGGGTCTATTTTTGTGCCAGTATCATGTTGTTTTTATGAGTATAGCTCTGTAATAGAGCTTAAAATCTAGTATAGTAATCCCTCCAGTATTCCTCTTAGTGTTCAGGGTTGCTTTGGCTATCTAAGGACTTTTGTGCTTTCATATGAATCTTAGGATAGTTTTTTCCAATTCTGTGAAAAATGTCATGGGGATTTTGATTGGCATTGCATTGAATCTATATATGACTCTTGGTAGGATGGTCATTTTCACAATATTAATTCTTCCAATCCATGAGCATGGGA
>NW_008329666.1:3703259-3706989 GCF_000622305.1 Nannospalax galili
CTTTTCCAATTATTGCTCCTTTAATTTCCTGCTCTTGTCTTACTGCTCTTGCAAGAGTTTCAATCACTACGTTAAAGAGAAGTGGAGACAGTGGACAGCCTGTCTGGTTCTGGATGTTAACAGGAATGCTTCCAGTTTTTCTCCATTTAGAATGATGGTGGCTGTGGGTTTTTATATATGGCTTTAATTATGTTGAGGTGTGTTCCCTCCAGTCCCATTCACTCTAGGGTTTTGAACATAAATGCATGTTGAATGTTGTCAAAGACCTTCTCTGCATCTATTGAGATGACCATGTGGTTCTTGTCTTTGAGCCCATTTATATGATTTATGATGTTTATTGACTTACATATATTGAACCATCCCTGCATCTCTGGGGTAAATCCTACTTGATCATGGTGGATGATTTTTTTAATGTGTGTCTGTATGTGTTTTGGAAGTATCTTTTTGAGAATTTTTGCATCTATGTTCATTAAGGATATGGGTCTATAGTTTTCTTTTTTGGTTGTGTCTTTACCTGGTTTTGAGTATTAGAGTGATACTGGCTTCATAGAAGGAATTTAGGAATTCTCCCTCTGTTGCTATCATTTTGAATAATTTAAGTAGTATTGGTTGGAGGTCTTCTTTAAATATCTGGTAGCATTCTGCTGTAAATCCATCTGGTCCTGGGCTTTTATTAGTTGGGAGGTTTTGTATTATTGTTTCAATTTCTCTTTGTGTTACAGGTCTGTTTAAGCTATTAATCTCTTCTTGATTTAGTTTTTGTAGTTCCCATGCCTTTAGGTATCTGTCCATTTCTTTTAGGTTTTCATATTTAGTGGCATACAGGTTTTCAAAGTATTCCCTTATAATGTTATGTTCTTTCTGGTGCCTGTTTTGATGGTTCCACTTTCATCTCTGATTTTGTTGATTTGGAGGTGCTCTTTCTTTCTTTAGGTTAAATGGGCTTGCGGTCTGTCAATTTTATCTTTTCAAAAGACAAGCTCTTGGATTCATTGATTCTTTGTATTGTTTTCTTTATTTTGATTTCATTAATTTCTTCCCTGGTTTTTGTTATTTCTTCTTGTCTGCTGGGTTTGGGTTTCATTTGTTGTTGCTTTTCAAGTGTCTTGAGTTGCAATGTTGTCATTTGTGATCTCTCTGATTCATGATTGTAATATCTTCTTGGTTTATTGTTCCTTTGATCAGAATGAAGTGGCCCTCTTTATCTGTTCTCATTTGTTTTAGTTTAAAGTCTATTTTGTCAGATATTAGAATTGCAATGCCTGCTTTTTTCTTAGTACCATTTGCTTGGTATATATATATTTTTCTATCCTTTCAGTTTAAGGTAGTGCCTGTTCTTGAAAGTGAGATGAGTTTCTCACAGACAACAAAAAGATGGGTTTTGTTTCTTAATCCATTCAACTAGACTAACGGGATGAATTGGGTTGGTCTGCATGCAAAGGATTAGGAAGCAGTGGGGAGTCTGGTCTAAGAGGTCAGTCCAGAGGTTAGGGGTGCCAAGACAAGAAATGGGCCAGTGCCCAGGCTAGGAGGAGTGATTTTTTTAGTACCATTCGCTTGGTATATTTTTTTTCCATCCTTTCACCTTAAGATAGTGCCTGTCCTTGAAAGTGAGATCAGTTTCTTGCAGGCAGCAAAAAGATGGGTTTTGTTTCTTAGTTCATTCACCTAGTTTATATCTTTTGACTGGGAAGTTCAGTCCATTAATATTTAAAGTTATTAATGAAAGATGTGTATTGAATCCTGTCATTTTTATTTATGTTTACATTCTTGATTATAGCTGTACTTTTCCACAGTTATACCTTCATTGAATTTCTTTCCACATCCTCTTTGGTATAGTCATTCCTTTCTTCAGCTATTCGCATTGCTTCCAGAACTCTCTGAAGGGCTGATTTTGATGACATGAATTCCTTCAGTCTATTTATGTCATGGAAGATTTTTCTTTCCGCTTTGCGTATAATAGACATTTTGGCTGGGTATAGTAATCTGGGTTGGCATCTGTGGTCATTTAAAACTGGGAATACTTTGGCCCAGGCTCTTCTGGCTTTCATAGTTTGCACTGAAATGTCAGCTGTAATCCTAATGGGTTTTCCTTTATATGTGACTTGTTGTTTCTCTTTTGCAGCTTTCAGTATTGTCTCTTTGTTCTGTACACTTAGTGTTTTTACTATGATGTGTCGTGGAGAGTTCCTTTTCTGGTCCTGTCTGTTTGGTGTTCTATATGCTTCTTATGTTTGTAAGTGTACATCTTTCTTTAATTTTGGGAAATTTTCTTCTGTGATTTCTGTTGAAGTCTTCTGGTCCATGCCATTATGTTGGGATTCTTCTCCTTCCTGTGTGCCTATGATTCATAAGTTAGGTCTTTTTATGGTGTCACACAATTCTTGCATATTCCATTCTCGTGTTTTCTTAAATTTTTCATATTCTTTGCTTGAGTGGTCTAATTCGTCCACTTTATCTTCTAGTCTTGATATTCTGTTTTCCATTTCATTCATCCTATTGGTGAGGCTTTCTCCTCTCATTTCTAATTGGCTTACTCAGTGTTTCCCTTCCATCGGCCTGAGTAGTCTTTAATATTTCTAGTTCTTTTCTGAATTCATTCAGAAGTTTATCCCTACCTTTGTTCAGTTATTTGATTTTTTTGTGTGTTCTTTAAATCCACTGAATTCTTTTATCATGTTTATAATTATTCTTTTGAGTTCCATGTCCTCCATTATCTCTAGGGGGTTTTCATTGTACTCTTCTAGAGGACTATTGGTATTTGGTGGGGCTAAGTTATTTTGGTTTTTTATATTATTAATTTTTCTCTGTGATTTTGACATGTGAATATCTTTTGTAGTTTCTGATTCTTGTGTGAGACTCAAGCCTTCAAGTTGAGGTCTACTTCTTTTTGTAAACTTTGTATGCCTTTGTGGTTTTATTTTTGGGCTTCCGGGTCTCTCTTTTGATTTTATATTTGAGTGGCCAGATTGCTTTTGTCTTCTGGAGTCCCCACAAAGTCCCAAGTCAGATGAGGATCAGATGCTCTCAGGCTTTCTCCTAAGGTCTGGATCCCTCCAGGAAAGATTTTGGCCTCAGGAATTTCAGGGGTTGGACTGGCCTGGGAGCAGGACCCAGGAAAGATGCTGGTGTAGGGCAGCTGGTGGCCCATGATGCTCAGAGATGCAAAGGGAGATGGGGGTGGGAAGAGGCCCAAGGGGTCCTGGGGACTGCAGTGAGGAACTGTGTTGGTCTGGATGCAAAGGATCAGGAAGCCATAAGGTCAGCCCTGGCATCTTCGAAAGAGGCTGGCTGGTTGTACAGCCCAGGGAAGCAGAGGGAAGTGAGGGCAGGACCAGGTCCAGAGGGCTCCCAGGGACCAAGAGAAGGAACTGGGTTGGGCTGGATGCAAAGGATCAGGAAGCAGCAGTGGTTCCCAGGTGTCTGGGGCCCAAGACAAAAATGGGACCAGACCCAGGCTAGGAGGAAAGATGGGCGGGGGAGATGGGAGGGTGAATGAGGCTGGGGGAGTCAAGGCAGGGAGGGCACCATTGACTTACCTGGAGAGTCATTTTAATGTAACTTTGAATTATATAGATTATAGATATGAATATACTATTTCAAAAATATTGAAAAGTAGAAATATATTGTGATTGTGCTAAATAATTCCATTTTTCCCTCCAGAAGTAGTCATTTCATGAGCTTAATAAACAGCTTTATGAAATTTTATATAAATCATTGTGAAGAAAAT
>NW_008329666.1:3707288-3712969 GCF_000622305.1 Nannospalax galili
AGCTTGATTTTTGTCATTCAACTCACATATCTTGTTTAATGCAATAAATTATATGTTGTTATATGTTTAGTGCTCTTTCTATTTAAACATGAGATTTTCAACTTATTATTTAAATTTATGTGTCTGAATGTTTGACTGCTTGTATGTAAGTGCACCATGAGTGTGTAGTGCTTGTGGAGGCCAGAAGAGGGCATAGGATCCCCTAGAACAAGGTCATTCAACTCACATATCTTGTTTAATGCAATAAATTATATGTTGTTATATGTTTAGTGCTCTTTCTATTTAAACATGAGATTTTCAACTTATTATTTAAATTTATGTGTCTGAATGTTTGACTGCTTGTATGTAAGTGCACCATGAGTGTGTAGTGCTTGTGGAGGCCAGAAGAGGGCATAGGATCCCCTAGAACAAGAGTAATGGATGGTTGTTTGTGACCATGTGGATGCTGACAACCAAACCTGGGTCATCTGCAAGAGCAGCCAGTGGTCTTGAACACTATGCCATCTCTCCAGCCCCTGAGAATATTTTCAATTTTTTTCTTACTAAAACCAGTACAGTAATATACATCTTAATTCCCATCCCCTGTGCATACCAGTCAGTATTTCACTAGGGCCAGTCTCTGGAGGCAGAATTACAGGGAGTTCAATAAATTTTCATTTTAATAGACATTTAGAACTGGTCTTCAAAATGCTGAAAATATTTATTTATGTTATTGTAAGAGTAATGTAAGAGTTAGCAGCCATATGGGTGCTGGAAACCAAACTCAGGTCTTCTGCAAGAGCAGCCAGTGCTCTTAACCATGGAGCCAACTCTCCAGCTCCTACATGATTGTTCAATGTATATTCTAAGTTGAATTTTTAAGTGAGGGTATGTAGATCTAATGTAACTATCTGAATTAACAGATTGCTGCAATAACTTATCTTTCATCTTTGCCCCCAATTGGAAGTGATACTTCAATTGCATACATATCTCAGTACTTGAACTTGATTCCACTAATCTGCTTACTATGAGTTTACCACACTATTTTAATTTCTATGGCTTTATAATTATGTTTAGTATTAAGTAATATGAGTACCTTAGCATTATTTTATTTTTCAAAATTGTCTTGTTTATTGCTGCATGTTTCCTTATATGACTGTTGAAATGACCTGTATAGTCGATGCAAAGGATTTCTGATCATCTTGTTATTTGTTTGAAGTTTAATGAGCTCAAGCATTTTTTATAAAACTAACTTTCCTTATAAGAACACAGATGTATGTCATCACTTTAGATCTTGTTTTATGTCATTCAGTAAAAATATGTGGATTTGCACATAAAATTGACATATTTTGTTACATTTTATTTCAATTTAGTTTTTTTGTATACAGAGTGAAATAGTTTCTCATATATCTTTTCTGCTTATTGATATTGTTAGCAGAAATGTTACTTTTATGGCAAATCATTTTTCATCTATACCATTGAATTTAAAGGGTATCACTGCATTTTAAAGTGAGAGAGACATGGACATCGATTTTCTAACTAGGTACCTTTATATAGGAACTTATCCCTGGGGACTCAAATATTCAAGGAAGACTGAGGAGTTGTTAAAGGCAGTTCCTACAGTGGTGTGCATCAGGAGGCCCAGGCAAGGCAAAGGCCTTGCTATGACTGTTCTGTCCATTGCTGTAGCTGAGCTTTATCATCTTGCCCTGACATTGCTTCCTTCCTAACCCTGTGTTTCCCATGTATCCCCCTAACTCACTGCTGCCTGTTATCCTTATAAAGATTCCTTTTTTTTAAATTTTACAAAAACTTTATTGAGAATTTCATGCATGCATATAAGGTATTTTGATCAAATCCATGCCCACTCCCTCCCTTCCAACATTTCCCATTATCTCCCCATCACTTTTTTCTTTTTTTTCCTTTCTTTTCATTTATTTATTTTTATGTGGCTTTTGGGTATTCTAACATTCCCCCCTCTGTAGAGGTAACTTTAAAATATTTTAAGGATTAGATAAGAGCTCCCAAATACTTTTGACATTTTTGGCCTTTGGAACAGAGTATGTTGTTAACAGTCCTAAGGACATTTTGACTTTCAGCCATGAAACTGGCAACTTTTCTTTGGGGTCTTTTTACCCTAACTGCTTAGCCAATTGCTACCTTCTATTCTTATCACTCCATCCTCTGAAGAGGTTACCCAAAATACCAATAGGGAATAGGGACGCAAACTGCTCAGGCTTCTTTCATGTTGAACAGGGATGTAGGGTGAGGCAATTGGAGTACCCCTTCAGTGGGTCTATTTAAAAGACTCCCAAATTACATAACTATTATCTCTAAGAGGAAAAAAAAGTCTTTGAATCATGAATAGGAGATGTGAAGGAGAAGTAAAGGCAATAGTAATTAGCATTACAAGTTCTAGACAGGGAACTAGAAAAAAAAGTCAGAACAGGGCAATTTTTAAAAGTTCATATGAGAGTCCATTGGAATTTCTTGATGAGCACTTCCAAAAACAATCCTCTATTGGGTTCTTCTTCATTTTTCTTTTCTCTTCCAAGGCTGGACTCTAGAGTGATGGATTCAGGATTTGCTCTCAGGTATTTTGATAGCTTTTGGTGTAAGAATCAGTGTCAGTTCCCTCTCAAAGGCTTCTAAATAGGGGGAGAAATTTCCTTAATTTATCCATCATTTTAGAACAATAGCTGGTTGTCTCTCTTAGCTACAGGTGGGCACTACAGTATTGGAGACCAAGATTTGAAGTCTTATATCTGAACAGCACTTTCTGGTTAGGAACAAAAATCATCAATAAGAAATAATTGTCTAAATAATTTTTTATATAGACTTAAGCCTAATGTCTGGGAAGTATTATCCCTTGAACTCTTGAATAAGTACATTGATGACTTTACTTTTTGGTTATACTTTCCTGGATATTTAAGCCCATACAGTTGGCCCAAATAAGTCAATTTATTTTTACACTTAAGGCCATTTGAGGATCTCTTCCTCAGGGGTCACATGGGCTTGGGAGGAGCCCCTGGCTCCTTCCTTTCACCAGTTCCATCTATGTGAAGATAAGTCAAAGGTCCTGCTTGACCACGTTGGACTTTACTTGGAAGCATGGATGAGATGTTCCCTCTGGGTTGAGTCTCCTCTTTGTAGCCTAGACACTGGTCCAAGTCCATTTCATGGGGTCTCCATGTCCTCCCTGAACTAGAGGACAGGTGACTCACCACATTTATAAGATATTTTGAGAGATGTTCCATAGTCCCCTAGAACTTGGTCGACCTTGGAGGGCAAGGGGCAAAAAATGTCCTTTAAGTCCCTCTGACCACAGTATAGGCCTTAAAGTATGGCTGTTAAATATCCAATAAGGTTAGTTCCACCAGTCTGATACTTTTAATTATCATGTAGGACGTAGATAAGGCTTAGGTAAAGAACCAAATACTCTCAGATAAACATTGACTAGATTTATATTTTGTTCCTTAAACTAGTTGACTAAACTATGACTATAGAAATTTTAAGGTTATGTGTGTATTATTTTTGTCTCATCCTTTATATATAACAAACCTAAACAGACCTTCATCACTTACTTAGGCTTTCTCATCTTTTCTGTCTACTTTGGAAAATATCTCTATTCCTATATCCTTTTAACAGCTTTTAAATTCTCATTTTCTTTTTTTTAAAAATAATTATGAGACATAATAGCATTAATAAATAGATTTTCCTTCAGTTATGAAATTTCTTTTCCTGGGGATGCTAAGCAATGCTTATTCCCTTTTAAGGTTCTAGTGTCAAGCCAATGTTTCATTAACGTTTTACTGGGGAACCAATGAATTTATTGAGCTTACTTACCGAGATAACTGAGGGGTAGCTGAGGTGTATGTATGATCTGAGGATACGCACACTGGAAAGGCTTTACCCAGCATGGGTCTTATCTTCTTTTCCTAGCCTTCAGCAGATTGTATACTTTAGCCCTCCCCGAATCCAGGATGCCATGTGTGATTAGGGTCAAATTACATACAGTTGGCTGGGAAGAGGGGCTGGATACTCCAGTAATGGTCCAGTGACACTGCTTGGCCCTCCTTTAATGAATGAGCACAACCGTCAACAAGTCCAATTGTGATTGATGTTTAGCGATTAGGCTCAGCTGAAGTCATGATAATGGTAGTTATTTCATGCAGAAGGGACTATTGTATAGCATCATCTTATTAAAAGGACCTGAAATTTAAAAGGATTTGGTGCTAGGCCCCACATATGTGAGAGGACATATGTTGTTATTTTTTCTGAGTCGGTGTTTCTTCACTTAGTATAACAGTTTCTGTCTCCATCCGTTTACCTGCAAATTTCATTATTTCATCTTTTGTTACGGCTGAATAGAACTCCATTGTGTAAATATACCACATTTTTGTTAACCACTCATTGGTTGAGGGGCACTTAGGTTGCTTCCATCTCTTAGCTATTGTGAAAAGGGCAGCAACAAACATGGTTGTACATGTGTCTCTACAATAGGATGAGTCCTTTAGGTGTATGCCAAGGAGTGGTATAACTGGGTTGTATGGTAGGTTCATTTTTAGTTTTTTTTTTTCTTTCTTTCACATGGAGTTTATTACTGCTCATCCACAAGTTCTGTGTATGAAACAATGGATTAGGCAGGGGGAATGCATAAGTAACCAAACTGCAGAGGAAATTTTGACTCTGGAATTTGAAATCCATGAAATGAGTCAGATCACAACACACTACATAAACGTAATGTGATATGCATGTAGGAAAATGTTACAATGAAACCCGTGATCTTGCATAATATAATTATATTATAATCATAATAGTGATTAATATGTCCTAATTTCAAAAACAAATGGTAAGTACTAGGAATGAAAATTAAGCAAAATTAGGGAAGGGAGCGAAGGGAGCTGAGCTGGCTTTGATGTTATAGAATCTGATGATGTAGAGCCAACCTTAATAGACTCCTTGAGTATGGCTATCTTGGGGAAAATATGGCCTGTATGGTTCATAGCATCAAGTCTGGGGCCAAGATATTAAGGTATTGGTAGCAGAGTGATAGGGTCACAATTTCTTAATATAATACTCTGCTTTGTTCAGAGTGCTTGAAAGGAAAGCAAAAGAGATCACAGAGGCAGGTTAGAATGGGTCAGAATTCATGGTGACTGATGATGGTAGTTATAAGGTGACTGGCTGGTTATATTCACTGACAAAATAGAAATTTTCTCATTACTGCATGGTTTAAGAGGGCATAGTTGTAATGCCTTCACCTTCTATCCAACCATCACCTCACCACTGACCATTTAGCCTGACTCCAGATACTGCCATTAGTAGTAACAGTTCAATAAGATAATCAGTACTGTCTGGTTTAGAAAATCCTTTCCTACACCTATATCTTGTAGGTTGTTGCCAATGTTTTTTCTAACAGTTTCAGAGTTTCAGGCTTCACATTGAGGTCTTTGATCCATTTGGAGTTGACTTTTGTGCAAGGTGAAAGATAGGGGTTTAGTTTCATTCTTCTACAGATGGAGATCCAGTTTTGCCAGCACCGTTTGCTGAACATGCTGTCTTTCCTCCAGTGAATGTTCTTGGCCTCTCTTTCAAATATCAGGTGGCTGAAATTGTATGTACTCATATTTAGGTCTTCAATTTTGTTCCTTGATCTATAGGTCTATTTTTTTTTGCCAGTACCATGTTGTTTTTATGAC
>NW_008329666.1:3713324-3748615 GCF_000622305.1 Nannospalax galili
GAAGAGTCATCTCTTTCACAAGTGGGTGCAAGTTTCTAGGTTCACAGTTGAATCAATAGAGTTATATATTATTGGACTCAGTATAAATCCTATAAGACATAAAATTGAATGAGTTTTTAGCCTTTAAAGAAGATCTCCACTTCATTTTAAAATATGCTGTTTCCTACATTTTTAATGCTACTAACACTTGTTTTTGCACATGTGTCTTTAATCTCTATGTATCTGATTATTACTAGTCACAGTCAGTTACACTCAGATCCTTATACCTGAGTATGGATATAAAGTCATCAGGTAGATACCACTGGTCACGTTTATCACCTCTACTATTTAACATGAAGTAAATTTTTATGCTTCCCCCTCAGATATGTCTTTAAAAAAAAATTTTTTTTGTGTCTATCATGCAGAACATCCCACACAATCTTACTCATCTATATACTCACTTCCTAAATGGCACCCTCCCATAGCCTCCCCCCTCCCACACACTAGAGCCCACATACTCTGTCGTCCCTGTTACTGTACACTGTGTTGTCGGCAGTTGTCCACACTGTTTTCCATAAAGGTTGCACGAGTTTGCAATCTCACCAGCAGTGGATGAGTGTTCCCCTTTCTCCACATCCTCAACAGCATTTGTTATCATTTGTTCTCTTGATCCTAGCCAGTCCGATTGGGCTAAGATGATATCTTAGGGTGGTTTTAATCTGCATTTCCCTAATTGCTAACAATGTTGAACACTTTTTGAGGTTTCTTAGCCATCTTTATTTCTTCCTTTGAGAACTCTCTGTTTAGATCTTTAGTCCATATTTTAATTGGGTCATTTGGTTTCTCACTTCTTTGTTGAGTTCTTCATATATTCAGGATGTTAAACCTCTGTCAGATGTGTCACTGGTGAAGATTTTTTTTCCCCATTCTGTGGGTTTTCTCTTCACTGTTTTGATTGTTTGTTTTGCTGTACAGAAGCTTTTAGTTTAATGAGGTCCCACTTGTTGATTGTTGACTTTAATTCCTGAGCAACTTCTGTATTGTTCTTTTCATTTAATTCTAGCAATTCTTTTATTTCTTTCATAATTTCTCCTTTGACCCACTCATTGTTTAGTAGTGTGTTGTTCAATTGCCATGAGTTTGTGTAGTGACTAGGGCTTTGTCCAGTGTTGATTTTGAGCTTTAGTGCATTGTGGTCTGATAGAATGCATGGAATTATTTCAATTTGTTTTTGTATTTGTTGAGGTTTGTTTTGTGGCTCAGTATGTGATCAATTTTTGGAAAAGGTCCATGGGATTTGAGTCCCAGCACCCACATGGTGACTTCGAATTGTCCTAAACTCCAGTTCCAGGGGAATCCAAAGCCCTCTTCTGACCTCCGCAGCATGCATGACACAGGTGCACTCACACACATGCAGGTAATGCACTCATACACATAGAATAAAAATAATAAAATATTTTTAAAATTTTATATTTTTTATATTCATTCTTCAGTTATCATGAAGCTGAATTTCTGTACTTATTTACTGAAAGAAGCAAAATTACTTTTATATAATATTTAAAGGTTTGTTGAGATCAGAGCCTCTACACCAATGGAGGTCCAACTCCATCCTCTCAGGCTGTCTGCTAGGATCTCAGCCATAGCCTACCAAAGCCAGATCTGCCCTGGGGCCTTGGGAGGGGCCTCATGAAATCCCAGGTAGGGGCATGGGTATAGAGCAATTAGGGGAAGCTCACCACCACATGGAGGCAGGATCCATCCAGGGACTCTTAGGCAGTCCCCTGTGTTCTGAGGCCCTCTGCCTGAAGGAGACCAGAGGGAGGCCAGAACTCGGCACCTGGCGGTCTGCTGAGTTCAGAGCCTCTACACCAATGGATGTCCGAACCCACCCTCTCAGGCTATCTCTGTTTTAATAGTTAAATTTTAAGAACTTCTGGCTTGTTAATTTATACATTACATTTGGTATATACATTTATTAAAATATCTGTTTACAGGATCAAACCAGTCAAAGTTCCAGTATGGATAGGAGGAGGGTCCATGCTGTCCCACCCCTAACTGAGGAACTATTGGCAATTGATGGCTGCCTGGGGAGGGAGAGTCAGTTTTATTCATGGGTGTGGTCACTGGTAGGTTGATCAAACTCCAGTGGATGGCCCCACACCTGTGGACATACAGGAAGCACTGACTAGATTCAGTAGGTTATTTTTAAAAAAGACTTGAAAGTGTGATGGAGATATGTGTGCACATCTGGAAAGCATTGGATGGGAGGTTGTGAGGGGGTAAATATGATGAAATTCATATATATATATATGTGTGTGTGTGTATGTGTGTGTGTGTGTGTGAAAATCTCAAAGAATAAATAGGAAATATCATGTTAAATAAGAATATGCAGGACTAATAACAGCAACAGAAAAGAATTATTTTTCTTCTATTCTTAATCAAAATAGATTAAATTTTCTCCTTACCAACTTTGTGAAAATTGACCTCCCTGATAATCAAGACATCATCTAAAATGTTTTTCTTCTGTTTTGGCATTTTGAGGAAGAAAGAATTGCTTATGTGGATTTATCACCTGCTTACCTCTGAGCAACATTTCTCTTTGATAAATATATAGGGATGAGACCACAGGCATCTTTGCAGAGAGCTGTGGTGGTTCTTCTCTCTATCATGAGAATGTTGGGGGAGACACCATGGTTTAAATAGGCTGCTTGTTTTGATGGAAAGGGAATAGTCAGGGCATGACAAAGGTCAAGAAACACTTCAATTAGTAGTTAATTTAACAACTTAACTATTAAACAGCAAAGACTATCAGTTACCATAACATAATGGATGGCAAACTCAATCTGGTGAGCCAGACAATCTCTAGTTGGACTTAATTAAAAATGAGAACCACAGATGACCGTGAACAAGCAATGAAGTAGCCACTGTGATCTACTATTCAGATGGTCAGTTTACACAAAACGGATTTTTGTGCTGACCTTATCTCCAGTAGATGCAGATAGACCCCAAACTTTGTATATGTCTCCTGTCTGAATATCGAACAGGAATCACTCCTGTTAACAGGTGCCTGTGGTGTCTTAACATCATGTCCTGATGGCTCCACCTATTTCTTAAGCATTTATTTTATTCAGTCTTTTTTTCCCCTAGGAAAATGCATAAGGTATAATGTGTAAATGAAGGAACTGACTTTTTAAAAGACCTTGTACCCAGTTAAAAATGATGGAAGGTTGAGTCTAAATGCAGGGGTGGATAGGTTTAATGGAAAAGTTGTGTTCCTTTGAATGCTTTTCTTCCCTTGATGAAATAGGAGTGAAATTCATCACAAGGGAAGGGTATTGTAAAAATGAAGCACAGGAAGAATATATGGAGCCATCTAGGTGAGCGGGACAGTGAATAGTCTGGGGAAATACACTGAAATAGCCACAGCCTGACTATTTGAAGTGTTTAAAGCTTCACCTTAGTCGATCTTGTTACAATAGTGCATGTATGTGTGCATGTATGTTTCTAATCTAATTCAAGTGTAAAGGAGTCAGAAAATAAAAACTCACCTAAGATGTTTGTTTATCCAAGAGAATAGAAGGGCGAGAGATGATGGTCCATTCAATGAAAGCATTTTAATGCCTCATTGGGGAATTTAAGTTGCATGTGTAGGGAATTGAGAATACAAGGAAGTGAGGAAAAAAGAGGACACAGCAGAAGCCATGGTGATGACTGGTGCGTTGGGAGCAACAATGAGTGTGACGTGGAAAGGTAAGATCAGAGAATGGAGACAGAAATGAAAGTTTCAGAAAGGGGACTTAATATTCATTACTGACAAAGACCCAGGCTGCAGTTATTGAAACAAATAGCCAAATTTGGCTATAGGACAATGCTATTGGATGCAAACAAATACGGGCTTAGAACATCTGCAGCTGGAAGGAGCAGCCATTTGCTTTCAGAAACAGTGGTTATTATAGCCACGGTGATTATATAATATATTGGCTAAACTGAATTACTTTTGAGAGTATAATGTGGACCTAATCAAAACAACCACGAGGCAAATAAAACTGGGACCTCAGCCATGTGAGAAGTAATGGAGAAGAGGAGTAGAGTGCCTCGCTGATAGAATGGACTTCCATCTGGAGAGGAGAGTGGCCTGAGATTAGAAACAGAAGCAAGGAGAATGACCGCTCTGCTACTAAACTCAGTAACACATTAAGCTTTTGAGGAATAGGAAAATAGTCACCATTTGAAAGGGTGAAGGGAAGGTGGTGTTTTTAGAGAAAAGGTAGATTTTGCAAGAAGTTACAGTGAACATTCAGTAGCAGATGCAGCGAGACTGCTTAGGTCTGTCAGTGAGTTACCTCCCACCCATTCAGTGGAACATTCTGGAGGGCAGAGAAGCCTTTGGAGCTTTGATACTGGAGGCAGCTGTGGACATTTGTCTGCTTGGTGGGTGAGGGTGATAGCGGAAAGGGTACTGAGGCTGGGAGGAACCTGATGAAGGCTCAAATCTCCCACAGGACTGTTGATCATGAAAGTATGGACCATGCAGTGCACATAGTACCCTTCCTTCCTGTCCAGGGCAGCCTGCATCCACTAACCTTATCATCCTTCCTCTCAGTTCAGGGCAGCCTGCATACACTAATGTTGTTATCTTTCCTGGCTTAGGTACTTTAAAGATTCATTGGAAATGCACATCAAATATAAGGAGAAAGGGAAAGAGAATGAAAGTGCGGTCTGATAATTATTTGCCTTTAAGACTCAAATGACATGAGAAAGTGAAAATGTGTAGAAGAAACAGACAAAAACCATCTCACGTAGCTGGTTTCGCATAGCGTGTTATAATAGCTTCTGGAGACAGAAGACAGTGTATTATTGGCTCTCTTTGTGCCGTCTGTCATTAACTGTACCAAAGTACTGAGGCAGGTGAAAACTTCCAGGTGCATTGTGGGAAATGCCTTGCTGCCTTAAACAGCAGGTTGGCTCAGGTTATTGTTTGACTCAGAAGGAGACCTCATTCTAGGGGGGAAAAAGAGCTTAGTGTTGATAATGTGCTAGGAATCCTGAAGCAAACCCTTTTATAATATGTAAATAAATGAAAATCATTTGCTGTCTGTCACTCCTGTTTCTCCCCAGCCTTCGCATCTCCCCATGAGGTTCCAGGCACACATTTAACTACCGAAATAACTTGAGCTACAAATAAGTATACTTGGGAAAAAATCCTGCACATCTGTGAAAAGCAGCCCCTAATAGAATATTAATGTATTTATTTAAATTTAAACCCTATTTCAAATTTTGAAAAGCTTCAAATCTGTTTCCTGTTAGCTCTGTGACAGCACACTTCTGTATGGTATGACTCAAAGGGATTGTTCTCTCCGGCCTCTTTGTTCTGAAGAGCAATGCAGGTAAAGGACTGAGGTTTTAAGAATGATGTGTAAGGCATCATTTTTTTTTTTTTCTTGGAGACTATTTAACTCCTTAGTCAGTTGCATGGTAACCACATACCGAAGGTCATTTCACAGTACCCCTGCACCTGCTTTTGCCTGGCTAGCCTTTAAGTGTCCTCCAAACCTTAGGTATTTGTCATTCCTCTGGTAGACCTCTGAGAGTCCCAGGAACAGGCACTTTTCCATCACAGCTTTTCATCTTCCTCTCATCACATTATATTAAATTAGGTCATACTTCATTTTTTGTATATTAAATGCTACCCATTTCATGTGGTCTATGAGGGATGCTCGATAAAGGCTGGTTTAATTAAAATGTAGAAAAGGGCCTTTTTGCTGTTTCTCCTTCTGTCTACACCCAGTTCTCTTTGTCTTATGATTTATTGAAATAGCATTTTTGGATTTGCAAATCTTGATACATTTTGATCTAATGTTCAGATCTATCTAAGCAAAACAATAAGGAGGCAGAAGGTTTTGAAAGCCTTGCTAAGGCAGCAAACAGCGACTCAGATTCTGATAACAGCTGTATCTTCTTATCCTTCTTAGATTCCCTTGATTATTACTTATTTTAGAAACGGATGGAGACAGGCATTTTCCCCTAAAAGCCATGCCACCCCTTTATTTCATGTTGCTCCTGATGAATCTGTTCATGACTTACCATGAAGTGGCAACCAGTTTTTTGTTTTGTTTTGTTTTGTTTTGTTTTCCTCTGTGTGTGTTCTTGCTTTGGGTAAAATAATATCCTGCATGGATAAGTTCCGGCTGTGAAGATCATCTTTCCAGACTGACCACCATTAATGCTTGTTTTTACTCAAATAATAGATGGAAAGAATGCAGTCCAAAAGCTGTGCCTAGAACATCACTGATAACAGTGAAAAAAATTCATTAATGCTTAATCTTGAATGAACCAAATAACACCGATTTTCCTTTCTCTGTTTATACTTGACAAGAACATACAACTTAGGAATCACTGCAAGAAAGTGGATAGCTTACTATTCCAGATTCATTGCTCACAGCCTCCCCCGGGTCTTCAAATTGCCTGGTGGCTTTATTTAAGGCTTTTAAAGCACAGAATTAGAGAAAAAGATGAATATTTCTTATTAACAATGGGTAACAAATTCAGAGGGCGATGGTGTAGATAATGCGAGGCAAGGCAGAAATGTAAAAATGTGCAACCTGATGAGTGACCATGCTGTGTACCTGCATCATGAAGCAGCACAGTAAGTGTCTCAACAAACATGATCGTTCCACAGAGAGAATTTTAATGGCTGGACACTAAGAGTATTTAAATCTCACGTAGCCGGTAGAAAGGGAGAAGTGGGTAGAATGTAGCAAGTTCCTCTTGGTTTCCAATTTTTTATTCATTTGAGGAGTATTTTCTTCCCATTCTTTATATTTTTGGTGAATGTTTAGGAGCTGTTGAAAGAGCAGGGCCTACATCCTCCTCAACTGAACATGCTTTTGACTGGTTCAAACCACTGAAATCACAACATTGTAGAACATTGTTTGCTTCCACTGTTTACAACTGCTGAGCAGCAATAAATAATCAATAATTTGTGCAGGGCAATTTGCACAGTTGTGGCTTTTGCAGTTTGAAGCCCTGCCCTTCTCCTTGCTTTCTCAGAATGTAGCTGTTATGGGATGCTGTGCTTCCTGATGCCTTGAGACCCATAAAAATGCCTCCATTCGCTTGAACTTTGGTTGTGATTGATTCATTAACACTAGATAAACCAAAGTAGTTGTTTAATAAATGTCAAATGAATTGTCTATTTTAGCAGTGTAGAGTGATCATATGGACGATCAACAACTTTCTTCACTGAATTCCTTTTTCATACTTAGATATACCCCTAAACATCACAATGGTATTTTATTGTTCATCTCGCTTCATATACATTCGGAAAGATCTCTGAATAATAGAGAAACCAGAGGAAAATGAAGAAGAGGGGTTAGGTAGGTGGTTTGGTGGAGAGGCTGTCTTGTGATACTAGTTGAGAATCGGCATGTGGTGATACTTGAAAAATCCGCCGTGGAGCCATTGGCTATGCATACTGTGCTTTATGACAATGAGCAGCAGAGATTGTCAAGTCCAGGTGTGATTTTAATGTGGCGTTATTATGATGGTAGGACTCCTAAGTGGGAGAAGAACTTCTTATAATACAAGCTAAGTAATTAGGATTAGTGTCATTTGTTTGCTCCACTTGTTTCACATTTTTGAATATTATTACTATTATTATCATTATTTTTTTATTATTTATTTTTATTTGAGACAGGGTCTCATAATATAACCCTGGCTGGTCTATAACTTGCTGTGTAAACCAGGTTGACCTTGAAATCACAGAGATCTACCCTCTTCTGCCTCCCAAGTGCTGGGATTAAAGGTGTGTGCCACCATACCCACTCCAGTTTTTAAATTTTTATGAGTGTTAAGTGTTTGCCTGTATTCATGTATGTGCATCCCGTGCATGTCTGGTGCCTGTGGTGGCCAGAAGAGGGTGTCAGATTCCTGAGAACTGGAGTTACAGACCATTGTGAGCCACCATGTGGGTGCTAGGAATCAAACCCAGGTCCTCTGCAAGAGCAGCAAGTGCTCTTAACTGCTGAGCCATGTAGTCAGTTCCCCAAACTATTATGCAATATGTGTTCTAGATCAGAAGTTCCCAAACTGTAGCATGTTTCCAAATATCTTGGAAATTTTGTCAAAATATAAATTACTGGACATCACAAAAATCCTCATTTCTAAGGAGTTTCAGTGTTACAAAGGATGTGCCAAGTGCTTTGAGAAATGACCTAGGTGATGAATAGAGTAACATGATTGGAGCAAAGTAAAAGTAATGGGGTTAGGAGTTTCGTCGTTAAATTTGTTTCCCTGTGTAGGGCATTTGTGAGTTCTTTTCTTTTGCCTCAAGTATCATTTACTAGTAGGAAAAAACTGTTACATGATCTTTAAAGAGACTTAGAAGACTCCTGCAAATGATTTGCAAGAAAAGAAGCTTAACTATTACAGTATAAATCCTGATTTTTAAAAATAAACCAGGTTTCAAAAGCTGTATCTTGAAACATAAAATTGATAAAATATACTACTGGAACATTTTAAGGAAAATGTTGGAATATAGATAATTTGGAAGGGTTTAGAACAGGTTTCTGTTATTTTCTCTCTGTGCTCAATTTCACAGACACATGTTTTCAGTTAGCTTTCAGTCATATTGTATAAACTATATCAGCATTTTATTAGGTATGCTCATTGACTCATTTTCTATTTAAAATATTTTATTTTTGTTATTTTTTATGTGTTTGAGTGCATTGCTTGCATGTGTATAAGTGCACCTGTGTCATGCAATGCCTGCAGAGATCAGAAGAGGACATCAGATCCCCTGGAACTGGAGTTAGCCACCATGTAGTTGCTGGGAACCAAACCTGGGTCCTCTGCAAGAATAGCCAGTGCTCTTAATCACTGAGCCATTTCTCCAGCCCTTTTTTTTCCATTTAAAATAATTAAAATATAGGCCAGAGAGACAGATCAGTGGTTAAGAGCACTGGTTCCTCTTGCAGAGGACTAGAGTTTAGTTACTAGCACCCATATTGGGGGGGGGCTCACACCTACCTGTAAGTTCAGTTCTAGGGCAGCTGATGCTTTCCTTTGGACTATTTAGGCACTCACATGGATGTGCACACAGACAGACAGACAGACAGACAGACCCCCCCCCCCCCACACACAGACACACACAAGTAGTAGAATAAATCTTTTAAAAAATAATTAAAATGTCATGTTTTCTTTGGGGAATTACTTCACCTATACCCCTAGCACAAAATGTTTAATACAATCATTAATATGAATGTAGTATTCATGGTTTTTCCTAATATTTTCATGAGAAAAGTTTCAGGAATATTAATTTAAATAGAATATTATTACAAAAGCAACTTTGGGGACTGGAGAGGTGGCTCAGAGGTTAAGAACTCTTACTCTTGGGGCTGGAGAGATGGCTCAGCAGTTAAGAGCACTGACTGCTCTTGCAGAGGACCCAGGCTCAAATCCCAGTACTCACATGGTGGCTAACAACTGTCTGCAACTCCTGTTCAGGGAATCCCATGCCTTCTTCTGACCTCTGCAGACACTGCATGACATGGGTGCACTTATGCAGGCAGCACACTCATACACATAAAATGGTAACAATAAATTAATTAAAAAAAAGAACTCTTGCTCTTGCAGAGGACCCTCTTTCAATTCCAGCACTCACAAAGCAGCTAGCAATCATCCATAACTCCAGTTCCAGGGAAATCCAGTGCCTTCTTCTGACCTCCTCTGGTATTGCATGACATGGGTGCACTTACATGGATGCAGGCAATACATCTATATGCATAAAAGAAAAATAACAAATAAATATAAAAAACCTTTAAAAAGCAGCTTTGATTTTGTACTAGTATATACATGTGTATATAATTTATGTATATGAGTGTATTGCCTCATGTGTGTAAGTACACCGGTGTCCTTCAGTGTTCTCAGAGATCAGAAGAGGGTGTTGGATCCCCTGGAGCTGGAGTTACAGACATTTGTCAGCCACCATGTGGGTGCTGGAATAGAACCCAGGTCCTCTGCAAGATCAGCCAGTGCTCTTAATCATGGAGCCATCTCTGCAGCCCCTTATTTCATTTATTTATTTATTTATTTATTTATTTATTTATTTATTTATTTATTTATTTATTTATTGTCTTTTTGAGGCAGGGTCTCCCTGTAGTCCCAGCTGACCTGAACTCACTATGTAGACCAGGCTGGCCTTGTACTCACAAAGATCCTCTTGCCTCTGCCTCCCAAGTGCTGGGACTAAAGGCGTGTGCCACCACGCCCGGCCTATTTTTTGTTTTTAAAAGTTACTTATTTTTACTTCATGAGTGTTTTGTCTGAATATAGATAGGTACATCCATGTTATTCAATGCCAGAAAAGGCCAGAAGAGGGTGTCAGATTCCCTGGAACGAGAGTTACACATGGCTGTTAGGTGCCATGTGGATGTTGTGAATTGAACCCGAATCCTCTTTAAGATCAACCAGTGCTCTTAACCATCTCCGAGCCATCTCTCCAGACCCTGAACAAATATATTTTTTAAAGTAAATCAATTATAAGTCCGATGAATTTGTAATGTAATAATTTAAAGAAAATTTACAGTAGTGTTAGTTATATTATTATATATCGTTCTATACCTAATTATTACTATTATGAGTTACTTAGCTATAGCTATTACTTTCATCTAATATTTTCAGAAACCCTTATTATTGATATTCATATCTTTATAACATGCCAATGTTCATGCCCAAAGGGACAATAACTGGTGTGGAAGATGTTTGTTCCATCCACAGGCATCCCTGGGTTTCCAACCTGTTTCTTCACCACCTGCAGGAGGTATAGGAAATTGGCCTGGCACTTGGCCACCAAAACCTTTAAGGATTAGAGTCTACTTTATAGCGTTAGGCTGATTAGGACTTGGAAGAACATGATCTACTCTATTAACCCCAGAGGAGCATTGAGGCAGAGAGTTGAAGGGATCAGAGTTGCTTAGGGACCCAGGCAATAAATTTCATCTAATGCTTTCATTTTGGTCATCTAATAAGAACATGCTCTATGCTGAAGGTGAAGAAGCTCAGTCACAGAGAAGATAAGAATCTTTCCTAATAGCATCAGGTAGTTGGGACTAGTAGTTAGAATGATGTCCTAGTCTGAGCTCTGCATCTTATGACATCTCTGGTTATTCCAAGTCTACTACCATCTTGTTGCAATACTGGCTCTGTGGACAACTAGAAGGCAAGATAATTATCATTCATTATGATTTATGAAGTAAAAATGCTATATGTTTTGTTAACTTTAAAAATTAGACTTATGGGGGTTGGAGAGATGGTTAAGGGTACTCGCTGATCTTAAAGAGGACCCGGGTTTAATTCCCAGCACCCACAGAGTGGCTAACAACTGTCTGTAACTCCAGTTCCAGGGGATCCAACATCCTCTTCTGACCTCCATGGGCATTGCATGACACGGGTGCATCTATCTGCATGCAAACAATACTCATACACATAAAATAAAAAAATAAGTAATATTTTTTAAAAACCAACTTATGATTATCTAAAATATATCCTCAAGAAAGGAACAGAAGTTGGATGTGGTGGTGCACACTTGTAACTTGAGCACTTGGAAGTGGAGGCAGGATTATAAGTTCGAGGTCAGCCTGGGTTATATAGTAAGATCATGTCTCAATAAATCAAAACAGGAAAAAAGGAATAGAATCTTAACAAGTGATGTTTGGTGATGCTAGTTCAATATAGTCCTCTCCCAAGTACGTACAGATGTGACTTATAATGTACAGTCACTGGGTGTCATTCTACTCTGTCATTCTTATTGAGTCTAGTTATTTTGAACCAATTAATCTATCGAGAATTTAATGTTTGCTCAATGGGAAAGAAACCAGGCCTTACACAGGGATCATACTGTAGTTTAGACATTGTGCACTTCGCATCCCCTCATTATTTTTATAGGTAGATTACTTTTATGGCCTAATGGTTCTTTAATAGGCTATAAACACCCTATACATTTGCCACTTTTTTGATAACAAAACCAAGGGAGCATGACAATTCTACATGTCTTAAACCAGGCCTTTGATTGAAGTATTTAATAATAATAAAAATCTGCAAGTCATTAGAAGAGTTAAATTTTATCGCTGTCATTTGAAATGTTGTTTTTGGCTAGTATTACATGCAAATAGAATGAGTTTCTTTGATAATCACTTCATGAAAACAGACTTACTGGAAATTTGACCCAAATAGACCGGAGACTTTGCACATGGTGCTATGGGTAAAATTCTTGCACAAAGTTTTCTTTTTCTTCTCTGGTTGACTATTAGCTTTTGTTGCAAAACCTTTTTCTGGGACATTCTGTTAGAAGATTGATTTTACCTATAGTTACCATACCAAACTCTTTTTCTAATTTCAAATAACCTCTGACTTTGCTTTCAGTAGTAAAATTTGAACCAGACCCACTGAATGCTGATGTAGAATTTTCCATAATCTACTTAGAACCTCCGTCAATACTTAGTTATGTGCCTTATGGCCTTTGGAGACAGAATAAGAGAAATGGGAGTATCGGGACATCTTAATATTGGGTAGAGAATTTGGGTATCTTCCTTTGCTGGCTTTGGCATGTGTGTGTTATAAATATCCCTGAATCTGAACATTTCTTGGTGGGTGGATGAGAGATGGGCAGTTTAAATAGAAATGGAGGAGGGGGGTGAATTGCAGCAAAATTCCTAGAGGAGGTTACTGGTTCAGCACTAACTATATTTTGTTGAAATCTGCATTGTGAAGAGAGCTCACGATACTCATTTGTTCTAGAGTCCTGCAAGGGTGGATCTCTCCTGGAAGAATTTAGCCCAGGTTCAGCCTGTAAACTGATTCTATGTTGTTTTCCTGGGCCGGCAGCTGGATGCTTTGTGGATGTCTGCTTGGACTCCGGCCAACTGGAGCACAAAGCCACGGTTCTGTGTGCTCCTCTGGATAACAGCCCCAAAGCACCCTCTCATTCCTTCTGAAAGCATTACTATAAAAATAAAATAATATTCAATTTATTCTCCCCCACCCCTGTCCTTCATCAGTAAATAACAGTATGTGTGGAAACAATTTTGCTCTATTGATGCTCTGGAAAAACACTTTCATGAATTAGGACTCAGCATTTGAATTTTCTCTCTCCCTGTTCTTTAGAAACCAGTCAGCTGCAAGGACCTTGCACAACACGCATGCGGACCAGGACCATTCACAGGTGGTGCCTGCTGTATGTCACCCTCATATTTTGAGATTTGTTCGTACAAGTCAGCTTGAATTTGATAATATCCTGTCAATTAAACTAAACCTTGTTTCCAAAGCCAAATATCACAAGTGCCTCAGGCACCTGCGAAAAGCCCAGGCACACAGCCTCAAGTGGATAGTTAGGTGTGCAATTACTTGATTTATACACATGTGCGTTTCTGAAATTACAGCTTCAGGGGTTTGTGGTCTCTGTGGGGGTGTGAACAGCTTTGCTGGCAAGCCCATTGTGCCTTACTTTGGAAATTTGGCTCCCAACATAAATTCTCCTCCCATAACTGATAGACTTCATTAGTCACTCTCCCCTTTGCTTCCCATAATGATTCTTATAGAATATAATTCATTTTTCTCTTCTAATTGGGAATTGCCGATTCACCTCACAATTCCAGTCATTTTCAATTTTCACTCTATGAACACCAGTAACGACACCGTAGATGAGGTACCACTTGGCATGGGAAGTCAGGCCTTCCACTCCCATTACCGCCCCCCCATCCATGTAATCTGCTTCTGCTCCAGGGAACACACTGATTCCTCAGACCTCTACTTCCTCAATGGAAGGGTTAGCAACTGAGGAATTCATTCAAAAGAAGGTTCTATTCTTCTTTTGGTTTTGCAGCTACTTAAAAAACAATGCTTGCCTTGAAGTTCCGTGTATCCTTTTAACCTTTTGGCCTAGCTGTGGAAAAGCTTATTACAGCAAGCAGGCTCAATCACTCAGGATAGTACAGCACTCTGGAGACCTTATCATCGTGTGGTCTAGTTGAGTAATTAAATGCAGGGTAGATTTACAGTTCAGTGGACTTGCTCATGGTGGGGTGGCAGCCATGTCCTCGCTCCCCTTTGAATCGCTTTAACTTCACACTGCAGCTTTGTAGCAGGGTGACAGGAACATGTGAAATCGAATATTTGAGAGCAAATCCAGACTATGACGGTTGGCATATTGGGAGAAGGCAAGGACATGGAAGGAGTCTGCTGTCTGTGCAGAGGAAAATTGTTCTCGCTTGTATAACTTTGTAGCTTTGCTAATATTGGAAGATGTAGCTATTATTAGATAGCCTTTTTATGAGGAAATTAAACAAGGTCATTTCAGTAACACTTAGAGAACTGACGCTTTCCACAAACCCCTATTTCCTCAAGGGGCTAATAGAAGCTCAATGTGGATAGAAAAGGCCCTCCTTTCATCTCTTCTCAGAATAGTTTCGGAGAGTCATAATGGCTGGAGATTGAAAAGGCCTATTCAGCGTTCAGCCGCAGCCTCCAGGGATTTGGGCGGCATTTTCCCTCACACCGTGATACATTTTAGACTGTTTTGTATGGTTTTATTTTAATGGCCTCAGTACTTTCTCTGCTTTCCTGGAAAACGTGTTCTGGGCTGCAGTGAATCTTATCATAAAAATTACTTTTTTAGAATAAGAAATTAAAAGATGTTTCTATTTTGTGTATAATAACTTGTTAGAGAAATAAATGTGGGGAGAGGGGTTTTAGCAAATTTTGACTAATATTTTTTAAATTATTTATTTAATAACCACATAATTAGTGGAAACATTCCAACACAACAGCATTGGCATATTAAAAAACATTTTCCAGAGCAAAGATGCATCTCTTTCAAAATCGGCTGTAAATTTTCAGATTCACAGTTGAATTAAAATAGCTATACAATATTGTACCCTCTAAGACATAAAATTGAATGAGGTTTTAACCTTTAAAAAAGATCTCCATTTCATTTTAGAACATACTCTTTCATACAGAAAAACTCATTTTTATTGCAACTAACAGTTGTTTGCACATGCATCCATAATCTCTGTGTATCTGATTATTGCTAGTCACAGTCAGTTACTTTCTAAGATCCTTGGCACCTGAGCATGGATATAGAGTCATCAGAAAGATTTCAGTGGTAATGTTTTTCACATCTACTAATTGACATGAAGCAACTTTTTATGCTTCTTCTTCAAATATAACTCATTTTTTAATTTATTGATTTTTTTGCATGTATTTCATACAGAACATCCTAAACAATCTTATTCATCTAAATACCCACATCCCAAATGGCACCCTCCCATACCCCTCCTCTGCTGGAGCCCACATACTATGTCATCCCTATTACTGTCCACTGTAGTATAGGTCAGTGCCCCCTAGCCGTTCCTCAGTGCTTGTCCATCTGCTGAGTCTAGGAGTTTGACTAATTTTAGAGTCTTATAATTGGGGATATCCTTTTTTAATTTTTTATTTTTTGAGATAGAATTTTACTCTGTAGCTCAGGCTGGCCTTGAACTCAACGCAATTTTCCTACCTCAATGCCACAAGTGCTGGGATTGTAAGTGCGAACCACCAGGCCTGATACAAAAACCCTCTTTTTTTTTCTTTTAATGCCAAACTTACAATTATAAAAGTTGTAAGTGATTTTTGGCTTTCAACAATGCATTAGGTATTTATGAAACTGTCCTCTTTTTTTTTTTTTAAACAGGGTCTCTCTGTAGCCTGAGCTGGCCCAGAACTCCTTATATAGACCAGGTTGGCCTTGACTCACACAGATCTTCCCTGCCTCTGCTTCCCAATGTTGGGATTAAAGGCATATACCACAGCACCCAGTTCAAAACTGTCTTTTGATCTAAGGTTACTGGAACAAAGTACAGACCAAAGACTACAGAGGCTACTTTGACATCTTTACTCTCCACAACCAGAATCTTCTTTGCTTCTGTTGTCTTGAACTATCCTTCAGTTTGGGATTGCTCACTAAATTGGTCTGTTTTGCTTTGAAACAGTGTGTCCTATATTCCAGGCTGGCCTTGAATTTACTATTTAGCCAAAGATGACTTTGAACTTCGTATTACCCTGCCTCTACCTTCCAAGGGCTGGAATTACAGCCATATTCACCACCATATCTGGCATATTTGGTGCTAGGCAAGTACTTTATCAGCTAACTCTACGGCTAGGCAAGTACTCTACCAACTGAGTTACAGCCACGTTTTTCAATTATGTAATAATGAAATTATTAATTTATCATTATTTAAGGAATGACTTTCTTTTCTTCCTCCCCTGCTTGGAAAAGTAACTCCTACATTTTATGAAAGAAATTATGCAGCAGTTCCTTCCTTCATAAAAGACATAAACTGTTTCTGTTCTCAGGTTATAAATAGCAATGATTGTATGTGTGTGTGTGTGTGTGTGTGTGTGTGTGTGTGTGTGTGTGTACGTGGTATGTATCAACAACGTCAAATTGTTTTGAGGAACAAGTAAGTTACAAATACTACAGATGAATAAACATATGTATGGAATACTTATATTACAGCTTGTTAACATGTTTGGTTTGTCCTTGCTAATTAAACAGCTATTTTTATCTTCTGAAAATTTACTAAACTTGAATCTTGATTTTTAATTACTCACCCTCAAAATTTGTTGAATACTCATTATATGTCAATCATTGTTGTAGGTCCTAAAGATTCAGTGATAGATAAAAAGGCAGAGGCAGGATAATCTTTGTGAGTTCAAGGCCAGCCTGGTCTACATAGTGAGTTCCAGGTCAGCTGGAACTACAGGGAGACCCTCTCTCAAAAAGACAAAAAAATAGATAAATAGAAAAGGGATTCCCTATCCTTATGGATGCTATATCTGAATTATAGGAGACAGAATAAAGACAAGCCAGCAAAGTCACCCTCTGTCAGATGGTGATGTGTGCTATGGGCAAAGAATTAAGTGAAGTAAGGGAAACAGGATCTCCTGCATGAGTGTGTGTGAGCACCCTTGTGTGTGAAACCTTTGTGTAGAAGGACAGTTGTTCAATACAGAGTCAGTATGACAAGGTGGTAGGACTGAGACCAAATATTATTGGTTGTCAAGATTGCCAAAATATGAAAGTGTAAAACAAACCTCCTATGATTAAGTAACATAATTTACTAATGGATTTGCCTACTAGATCAGAACTGAACTGGATAAGAACATTTAGTTGGATTAGTAAGGCAGAAATCTAAGGACTCTTAAGGGATGTAGAAAGAGAGGACTTGAAGGCATTATATTAAACTCTTCTAAGACTTTTCTTCCAGGGAGAGGAATGAAATGGAGCAGGAGCTGAAAGTATTGCAGGATTATAGGGCTTTTCTTTCAGCAGTGGGAGAAATAAGATATTTGGAAACTAATGGGGAAAATTTTGTGTGTGTGTGTGTGTGTGTGTGTGTGTGTGTGTGTGTGTGTGAAAAAAAAATTCTCAGATGGTGTCCTTATATGAGAAAGGTGATGGAATCTAGAGGAAAAGGTGAGACTCTAGAATGACTGTGCCAAGAGTAATGGGCAGTCTAGTAGATTATAAAGACCAGGGCAGGAAGGAAGGACAACGGGGGAGTGATTTCCTGGCTCTGAGTAGCAGAAGGATTTGGATCTGATGCTTACAAGGAAATTTGACTTCCGTTTGGATTGAGTGTTCATTCACAGTGATAAACCAGAAGTCAGAGTGTGGTGTAGATGTATGTGGATGGGACGTGGCATATAGAATCTCTGAAATTTATTTTATGAGTTTTTACCTGTCCATATTGAACTTGGAAGGGTAGGAAGAGAGGGAAGTGCTGACATTTGAGAACAGAGGACAAACCGGGAGACATTAGTCACGGAGCCTGAAGTAGACCAGGATGGGTAATGGACCTGAATTAGTGACCATAAGAGTAGATATGCTTAGACACACTAGACAGTGTGCTTTTGTTTTTCTCTATGTATTTAGATTGCTAAGCAGGAGCGATATACGTGGTTGGTTGTATTTATTGCATTTTTCCAGGCAAGTCTGATGGAAGAGTGGTGATCAGACTTATATATGTGGGAGGAGGAAATAATATTGACTTAGTGTGAAAGTTAAGCTGGATCTAGAGGAACATGAGCACATGAAAGTAGGTGAGGGGAAGCTATAAAATGTGAGGATGCATGTCTCAGTGAGGTACAAATGTAGTTGGAATCAGGGCCCCGAGAGAGAACAGATTACAAGGCACGGATCTGGCTAGAGGCTGGAAACCTTGAGAGATCATTGTGTATGAAGGACTTTCTTAGACAAAATAAACTCGGTTTGTAACAACATTTATTCATCACTCTGTTTCTTTTTACCTTAGGATATTGCAGTTCCACCGTTTTGCTTCTCTCTTACTAAAATAAACATCCTTGGGATTTGGTTTCCTCCTCTACTTCTTCCACAAAATGATGGCAGCTAAAATACTTATATTATGCTTTATGGTTAAGAGGTCCTTCCACATACATTTTTATTTAGTCCTCATAATAATGCCAGAAGGCAGCAGTGGATAGGTCCAAGTCCTTGATTACACACAAATGATCCTTATTAAATTCAGTGAGTCTTTAGAAAAAAAAAGACATGGATGTGAGAACTTCTGTGTGGGGGGAGTTGGGGTGGTTAAAAGGGTCGGGAGAGACATTAGAGAGAGGGCTGGGGGTTTCAGTAATCAGTGTGTACTTTATATACATGTGAAATGGACAACAAATTCAATGAACTGAAAACCCGGATGATTTTTTTTTTTAAATCATTTCTTGTAGCATGGAGAAGTGAATCAGGACTTGAACAGGGCTGTGGGTAATCACATGGTCAAGTCTGTCTACTGACAGAAATTTGACCAGAAGTATGAAAACACTAAATTCAGTAGAAAGCACTTTTCTGCAGACTTGACCACAAACCATTACAGCAATCAGCTTTCACTTCCAGAAGCTGAGTTTTTCTCAAAATAGTGGGAACAGAGGACTTCAGAGATGTTGAAAACCAAGAGAGCTGGGGTGGCCTGTGCTAAATTGACTCATCCTTTGTCAGAGTTCCTTCTGTTGTTTACAGGGATGAGTAAAATTCCCATCTGGCCTTGAAAACCCTTGTCATCAGTTGTTAACTGTGTTTGAGCAATTGTTTTTAGTTACCTCTTGCTGTTAGGGATTTCTTTATTAAATCTCCTTCCAGTTTCTGTCTATTCTCAGATCTTGATTCACTTTCACCTTTTTGAGTAGCATGGACCTGTGTCCCAGTGCCACTACTGTGCAGAAAGGCTATTCTTGAGGTTTAGTGAACCAGCTACATTGTACATAGAACACAACCTTTACTGTCAAGTCAAACTTTTGTTTTAGATACTTGCACTTGCACACACAGAAAAAGGTGTTAAATCTCATTTGCTGTATGTTCAATGTTTCTTTTATAGCTATCTTTGTTCATATTGAATTTGTGGCCAACTAAAGTCCTGCGATCAAATTTGAAAGTATAGAACTACTTCTTTTTTTTTCTGGTTTGAGACTTCCATAATTTCCTTTCTAAACTTCATTTCTTGAATCTAAAGGTTATTGAGAAATGTTTCATTATAGGCATTATTTGATTAATGGTCTATTATTGGTTTTTAACTTTATTGCTTTACAGATGAAAGCTGTATGATATTGATGTAGCGGTTTTTTTTTTTTTTTTTTTTTTTGAGACAGGACCTCTAGCCTACATTGGCCCTTAATTCATGATCCATCAATCTTAATCTCCTGAGGGCTGGGATTATGTTTGTGCAACACCATGTCCAGCTGATTCTTAGGAATTTATTGAGATTTTGTGGTCTTGTACAAGGCTAACTCTTCTAAATTTTCTAATTTGGATTGAAGCAAATATTTAGTCTCTTGATATGAAGTTTACGGGTGTTCTTTTTCTTAATCTAAGAGAAATATACTTGTTTTATTGAATCTGCTTGATTTTATCAGGAGTTATTGATAATCCACAAATATCATTGCTGACCGATGCATTTCCCTGTAGTTCCACTGGTAGCAGATCTTGAGTGCTTTTAGATGTAAAATTTCATGCTTATTGTACATAATCATGCTATAGCATGTCTACTCTCTTTTACTACTAACATTGTATTTTTAAAAATTTAATTGGAATTCATGTTTTTTCTTTTAATTAAATTTTTGCAATTGTCATACACTATAATTTGGTGGTATTTAGATTCCCAACCCTATCCACACCTCCCTTTACTGCTCCCCACCCAATTTAATGTACTCATGTAATAAGATCTATAGAGTCTAATTGGTGCCCCAAATGTCCTTCAGTGTGGGTCCATCCACTGGAACCTAGTTAACCTACCAAATGTCATACCTTTGAAAGCAACTGATTCTCCCCTCCCAGCAGCCGTCCGTTGCCAATAGTACCTTAGGTAGGACTGAGGTTTTACCCACTTTCCCCTGTCTATGCTGGGATTTTGTCTGGTTTGAGCTTGCATGGAGCTTGTATGTGCTGTCACCATTGCTGTGAGTTCATATAAGTAACTGACCAGTCTGGAAAAGTCTATTTCTTTGTAGTCATATACCTCGTCGACTCTTACAGTCTTCCCTCACCCCTTCCACTATGATTCCTGAGTCTTCAGAGGCAGAAATTTGAAATAGGTGTTCTACTTAGGGATAATCGCTCTGCAGCCTCTTATTTTTATGGTAATTTTTGCTTTCAATTACTGTACCTGGTTCTGAATTTCTTTGATTTTCATAATGCCTTCTGAATATAGTGAGATTTCTTCTGCTGATTTGAAAAGTTGTTATGCTTTATTCAAATAAATAAAGGATATTCTCTCCTTTTCAGGTCTGTCTTTTTCTTGTGGCCATTGCTGTTTTAAACAATGAACTACTTCCCCAAGATGCTTGCTTGCCCTTAATCTCACATGTTTGCAGCACTCTCCTGATGTGTTTCTTTATTCCCTGGAGAACATGTCAAAGGTTTTGCATGATAAGTGTTTGGAAGACTTACACATCCAACAGGGCTTTTATTCCATAATCAGAATTAAATAAAATGTTTACTTAGAAATAGAATTCTGGTTCAATATGCTTTTCTTTCAATACTAAAAATGCAATTCCATGGCCTTCTTAAGTAGAATATTGTCCTTGAGAATTTTACTGTCAATGTGATTCTAACTCCTGCATAAGTAATAGGATTTTTTTCTCTGCAGCCTGCAGGGAATTTTAACTTTTCTCCATGTTCTCCTTACTCTAATGCATCTCAGTATGCAATTGTCCCTATCTGTCCATTTTGTCATTATGCATTCTTCCTAAGTTCTTAAATTTTTCTTCTGATACTTTTGTTATTTCTTTCATAACGTCTTGACCTCATTTGCTTATCCTTTTACTATAAATTTATGCATTATGTTGACTTTTTTAGTATTTATATTCTTATAACCTCTTTTGTTCTTCTTGTCTATCTCATGACAGTCTTTGGGTCTCTTTTTAAATCTGATCATGGATAGAGTTGGTGATCCACCCAACAGCTCTTTAAATGTCTTTTTTATTTGCTTTGTTTGACAATGTACGTGGACCCACAGAATGTATCAATATTGCTCTAAGGCAGTCAAGAAAGTTCAGTTGACACTGAATGTTGAGGAGTGGTTATATGACATTGCTCTATACACTGGTAAGGGTGCTCTGACATTTTCCCAAGACCAGAGAGAACAAGGGAGAGAGCAGCCAATTCGATTGTCAGTGTCCTTTTGCCAACACTGAAAAATGGAATCTTTATGTTCAGATTGGAGCTATTTTGAGGAAAATGAAATAATGTTTTGTATCAGATAAGTCAGGTTCCTGTGCATTCCATCCTCATCATCAACATACTAGAGCAAGCTGCTTTGTTTGATTCATTCTGGCTGGTAGGATAATGACAGGTATGCTGGGACGTTGGAGATATTGTTCTTTATTGCTGTGATTGGTAACACGGATGGCTATCCCTAAAACTTCTTGGCTTCTGTTAATTTTTTTTGGAATATTTGCATATACACAATGATTTATTATGGGAATGGGATCCCAGTCTAAACATGAAGTTTATTTATGCTTCATTGCAGATTGCCTGAGGGTAATTGACTTTTTTATTTTCAGTGCTTGTGTTTTCACTATGATCTACCACATCAGGCAAAGTGTAAAATTTTCTACTTGTGCTGTAAGCACTCAAATTTTAGATTTTTCTAGCACTTTGGATTTTCTGATGTTGGATGCTCAACCTGAAATAATAATAAAATTCATATGAATTATTGATGCTACTACTTTTAATTATTATTATAAAGGTAAAGATGAATTATAAAGGCAGATTATTACTGTAAATGCAAGGGTAAAACTCTTGCCCCTAGGGACATGGTCTTTTAGTGACTCTCCTGCTTTAATTTCTAGCTGCTTGGCTGTAATACCAACTGCCTTCATTGATACCCTATACCTACTGGTATCTTGAGTCAACCTATGAGAACTCTCTATATCTAAGTAATCCTGTTAGCCTGTGGACAGGTTTAACTGTTGCTAAAGAATTCACATTAAGACCATGCCTCCCACTGAATTGTATTTCTTGAATGTGTAGTCAGCATTCATAGGTATTGGCCCACATGTAGATGTGGATCTTGACTGTTTTTGTCTTAGCATCTCTTTTTTGCTCTCCTAGTATTACTATTTTAGGTGTTCCAACACTGAAACTTTATAGCATTGGAAATACAGTTGTAAATAAAAATAATGCCTGTCCCCAAGCAGATAACAATCTAGAGAAGAGACAGGCAAGTAACCAGATGCTCTAACCTCAACTTTTTTATATACACATGTAAAATTATATGTACAACATTTCTCTAATTTTCTTTAGGACTCTGAGTGTTCCAGTCTAGACAGAATAAAAGTTATAGAAGTGAAGGAAAGCAAGAAGTGTCTTTGCTTAGAAATGTGAGAGTTAACTCACAGAAATGGTGCGATATGAGCTGAGCCCTGAAGATTTAGTTTTCATTGCAAGAGAAGAAATACATGCAGCCATAGGAATGGGGATATGAAAAGCATGGTAGAAGGCTTGGTAGCAATTTGCCTCCACTTCTTTTGAGCTCTTGTGTTGTAGGTGTAATAAAAGAAGTGGCATAACAGAATGCACCAAATTAACCGCATTATTCATGTTCTGACTATATATGTATTGATTTTCTCTTTGGAGAAACACTAGTTTACCCTCTTGGATTGGTATTTTCCCCCTCAGAAAAAAATCAGCAGACTCTTTCTGGTGTTGGGTTGGGAATCTGACTCCACGAGTTGTTTCTGTGTGCCATTATGTTTAATTATTAAAGGAAGGAATCATGGGAGAAGTATCGGGTCTTGTTCATGGATAGGAAGGGAGCAGATAGAGCTGATCATAAAGTAGTAGTTCAGCAGAGAAGAAAAATGGGAGTAGGTAACTGGTGTAGATTGGAGGGGGGCAAGAAGAAAATGGAAACTCATTTACATGTGGTACTTCCATGTAGGACATTTTGGAGTTGTTGGCTGACTGTGCTAGCTCCCAGAAGTCTCAATGAAGGCAGAGGGGATGGACAAAAGATGGACTTGCTTGACAATGCCTGACTGTCAGAGTGTGACAGAATGATCTGTAACATCAAGAGGTGGTACCATATAAAAAGTTCAAGCCAATCTGCTGGTTTCCTGGGATTAAACAAGGCAAGAGTGAGGGGAGTGAGTCACTTGTACGACTGATTATGCCCTTCCTGGTAACAGGGGCAAACAGAATTTTGGGGTCCAGATTAGATAAGATTTCAGAAATTTAAGGAATATGTCATTTATATCTTACCCGTCTCTGACTCCTTTATCTCTGTTATCAACACGAGTAAGTTACTTTGTCTTTTTTCCTTACAAAAATGTGGACACTTTGAGGATAGACAGACAGTGAATTGTAATTCCTGTTGTAACTCCAGCCACTCATTCTATGCCTATTACAGAGCAGCAACAGGTACATTTTGACTGAGCAAGTGAAATAAGAGGAACTCAGGGAGATAGATATGGGACTATCAGTTGCATTGACCTATCAGTATAATTGTCCAAATGAGTAACTTTCAGACCCACTTTCTTAGGACTGAAGATCTTTGTGATTCATTCTTGTTGTGATTTAGTTCTACTAAGGTTTGAAAGGCTGCACATTTAATTATAGTGGCAATGTTAATTTTACAGATACCAAGGTTACTATTGACACAAATAAATTGATGTGGCCTTAATGGAGAATGTTATGAACAACACTCCTTCAAAGAGTGTGTTCCTTTATTCTAGTTTCCTTATTGCTCTGTGTGTGTGTGTGTGTGTGTGTGTGTGTGGTCTACACACACACACACACACACACACACACACACACACGTATGTTTATATTTATGGGATGGTTTTGGGTAAATTTCAAGCCTGTGATTCATAATCCATTGGAAAAAATGTTTTTTCTCCTTTTGATTTAAATACATTTTCATTTCCTAATATTACTTCTAATTATGGCAGGGTGTTTGAATTTCACATTTTTCATGTAGACTATCAGCATTTTACTTTGGGATGTTGTAAAAGAGGTGCACTTTTATCACATTATCCCAAATTACTCTCCCTGGGTACTAATTACAGTTAGCACCCTAAATGCCCTTCAGATTTCAAGTAGAAAAAATTGGTATTCATTGTCAACTGGGCAGGATTCAGGTGGCTCATGTTAAAGACTGCTCGAGCAAACCAGCCATTTCTTCACTTTTGACACGTGCTTACTCAATCGTTATGAAATTTAAATGAAATGGTTAAAATTACTTATTACTTACTGTATTTTTAAAAACATATTTGCCTATCTTTCCTCTCGTGTGGGAGGGAGAGTTAAGAAGGGTATCTCTTTTTCTTACAGTTTTCAGAGACTGCTCAGGTGTAGCATAAAATAGCAACCCGACACTGATTTTATAACTGTTTCTAAAATGTATGGCAGCAATATTGCATTTCTATTTACACACTGCCTGAAGAAGCCCATGCCCGGGCTGAACAAGTGAATTCCTTTCAATTAGGGTGTCAGCTCAGTGCTCAGCATTCGCGGGTGGTGATTTATGCATCAGGCAGGTTCGTGTTCTTTCAAAGGACATTTTGAAATATGCAGCTTGATTTTGTTTCACATTTAGCCCTTTAAAATGTATGTTAAAATACTCTGCCTGCTCCAGGACAGCACTTGTAGATGGTTTTCTTAGTTAATTTTCTATTACTCATAATATATGGATAGTCTTAACGATTCTATTAGAGTTTAAATAACAGAATTCAGCACAAATGTATTTGTACTGAGCAGGAGAAACATCATTTCCCTATCACTGCAGCTGCTGTAGTAGAAGATGAAGCTCTTACTGTCCCTTTGGGAGATTCCTGTCTCTGCCAGCTGACTTAGTTTTTATACAGCCCTCGATTTATTAGATTGCTTTGCTCTTAAGTGTGATAATAGGCCTTATGCTTAGCAAGGTTTAGAGACTTCCAGTGCATTAATATTTTATAGCAGTGACAGGCAAGACACATTTTGTTTACCTAACAAGACAAGCCAACCCGGAACTGATGTGTACTGGAGATTAGCACTTTTAACTTAGAGGAACCCTGCCAATTACATATTTAGGACTTTGCAATGGCTCTTGTAATTGTAATCCAATCACTTCATTATTTGTTTCATAGCCACTGTGTGCAAAGAAATCATCACAGCCTTACATTATGGCCTTCGTAGAAGGTAACCCCACTACCAATTGACTAATGTTAACTATATAATGGCTGGATTTTCTGGTGGTTCTTTTCCTTCCATTAAAAATTGTATTTCACTTGGAAATAACTCAGCCATGAGCTAAAGCCTAGAGAGAAGAATGTACATTTTATTTCCATTCAGAAAATAGAATCAATTTATCTAAGTCACCTACTAGGAAAACTTATGTGTGTCATAGTGCTCTTGCTTTGTGGAGTTTTATTGTTGTTATCTTGATAATATGCATGCTATTTAAAACAATATATTTCCTGTGTCTCCTAGAGAAGAACAGTGCAAATAAAACATTCCTGTTGAAATGGAACAAATGAGTTACTGACATGGTATTTTGATTTTTTGCATTAAGCAGAGCTAACAGTTAATCTGCTTCTTTATTGAACAGAAATCATGTCCCAGCAAATAGGAAAGGTTGGAATATTGATGCTATTTAATTTCATATTCTTTTAGTATATCAAGGTCAAATGTATATTTTTGAGCATAAAATTATATATGCAACATTTCTTTAATATTCTTAAGGATTATAGGAGCTGCAAATGATGTTTGGGATCCTCATTTGTAATGTTCAGTTGGTTGTTGTATATTAATAAAGTTGTAGGATGGATTCTAAATATTACCACTCCAGTTTAAATATGCAATTGAATAAAAAATTTCTCAAGTTATCTTCATAACATCAAGCTGTGAACTGAGACATCATGCGCTCTAACTCAGGGGCTTCTTTTAGTGAACAGAAAAAAAGGTCTATCAAATTGATGCTCATACAACTTTGGGGAAGGTGGAAGAAGGAGGCAGATACAGCTTCAGAATACAGGAGCTGGACAACTGAAAGGGTAAGAGGCTCCAATATGCTGAGAAGTGAGTCAGTACATGTGCGAAAACAGAAGACGAGGCACTCATAGACTTAGGGAAATTACTATGACCCATAGTGTGGCAATGAGGCGTAAACACAACCTAGGGGGGCCCTTTAGGGCTTCTCTGTGTGTTTATCACTTTTACCAGCATTTGGTGCAAGCCTCAAAGGAAAACAGCTAACTCCCATGTCTTAGGGTTAGAGTGAACTTGCTGCTGCTGGCCTAAATCTGCTGATATTTCTGAGAGAGGGCAATAATGAAAAACATTTGGTCTGGGTTTATAGATTGCTTACTTTCTTCAAGTAGGGATGGGGTAGTTGAGGTGGGTGTAAGTATACATTTTCAATGGGATTAAAATCTTAACAATCGCAAACACAGGAACTAGAGAGATGGCTCAGCTGTTAAGAGCACTGGTTGTTCTTGCAGAGGACCTGAGTGCGAATCCCAGCACTCAGATGGTGGCTAACCACCATCCACACAGTGGCTAACCACCATCCTAACTCCAGTTCCAGTGGATCTGACTCCCTCTTCTGACCTCTGTGGGCACTGCATGACATGGGTGCACTTACAAACATGCAAGCAATGCACTCATACACAAAAATAAAAATAAAATATTAAAAAATAATTACAAACATAAAATCAATCTTTAGTGTTAACCATATGAGTTTTTGCTAAGTTTTTTGAAGAAGACTGATAAAATAATACAGAGTTACTGATCTCGCTTATCTTTTTCCTTGCAATTGCCTGGAGAGTGTTTATTTAAATGCGAGTTAATTTAATTGTGGTAAGGACCAATGCAATCAGATTTATCTCAGTCTCTTCTGTTCCTAATTTTCCTTGTGCAGAGCACTCTCTGATTGCAAACCCCACAGAGGAAAAAAATCAGAGGGTGATGAGGGAAGGGAATGTAGATGGTTGCTGGGCTCCATCAACCAGGAAGTAGAGCAGGAGCGACACACAGGCCCACATTCTGCCTGAGCACAATAGTGTTGCTATGTTCTCTGCTTTATGAATGCGTTCAAGTAATATTTTTTCTGCCTTCCTCCCCTCTCCAAGGTTCCAAGGCTTCCAGGCCAAGAGAGAAAGCTCAAAACACCACATTGTTGGGAAAGAGCTGACTCTGGCTTCCTTCAGGGAATTTAGAGGCCCAGTGACTTGGAGCAAATTGCATGGCTGGTGATTGGCTGTGCCTCTGTTTTTATAAGTGATTAAAAAGAAAACCACTTCAATAATCCTCAGACCTCTGCTCTCAACTGGGATCTCTTCCAACCTGGCCTGGTTGGCGGAGCCCCTGGGAGGAGGAACGCACACGGACTGTGAGCCAAAAAATTAGAAAAAGCAACAAAGACATTGGAACCAGAAACTTCACTGTGGGCCAGAATTCAAGGGCAATAACGTTTTTCCCCCTTGATTTGTGCCTAACATTCAATAGCCAACTCAATTTTTAGATCACACTCAGCTTTCTGGGGCTTCACCAAACCTTGGCACATGAATTTTATGTATGTTTGCATTGAACACGCAGACAGTTCGGCCCCAACTTACCACTAGAAAATGCAGAGATAATGGTAACAGCAGGGTGATTGAAATAGCACAGGAATTTAAAGTAGTAATGTTGAGATGTTGGGAAAAGAGGACAGTACTCCATCCTGAGTGAGTATGCATAAATGAATTTCCAAAGGGAACGTGTTTCAAAGTCCTCAAACAAACAATAGAATTTAATTTAATCCTCACATTGGTTTGTAGCAGTTTTCAACAAAACACTAATAGGTGGGTTTTTAGTCAGTCAATTGCCTGCAGATGAAGACGGCAGTGTGTTCCATGAAGCCTGGACGCCTGGTCCGAATCCTGGACATACCAGCTTTTTGTTTCTGATCTTAGATGATCACCTTTCTTGCCTCTTTCCTCATCCACAATGCAGAGGTAAATGCCCTTCACCTTGGAATCTCTTATGCTCTTAGAGCAGTAAAAAAGTAAGTGTACGTAAAATATTTAAAAAATTCTTTATTTTTGAGAATTTCAACCATGTATATAATGAAATATGATTTTATCTATTGCCTTCCTCCCCAAACTCTCTTCATAAGCCCCCAAAAGCCCCTCCCAACTTCATGTGTTTTTTATTTCTTAATTCATTAAGTCCAGTTAGTGCTGCTCATATGTGCATGGGTGTGAGGCCATCTACTGGAACATGGGTGTTGGATAGGCATGTCCTCCAAAAGGATTAGCAACCTGTTGGATGTCTGAACCCTAAGGGACTCCATAGAAAGGGAGGGCGACAGTCACTCCTCCCACCCAATTGGTTAGCTTCAATTGCATGAGGGGCAGGGTCTAAGGACAGACACGGAAGAAGCCCAGGAGGAATGGGGAACTTTGCTACCTTGGGCTGTGGGCCAGTGGCAGATCTAGGAAGCTCAGCTGAGATGTAGGGAAAAAAGCCCACGGGTGTTCATATACATGCCTTTGTAAGTAACTCCTTTCTAGACATCACAAACTCTGTAAGAAAACCCAGATAGCTATCTTTATTCTCTAAACTGTCAGTTGGTTGTAAAGACAGTGTGGGGCCTGGGAACTGAGAGGGCTCACAGCGCCGGCCTCTCAGAAGTAAATTTAATTTTAGAATGGGAGATCCATCTGTGGCCCCATCATCAATAAAGAATGATGTTCCCATGGGCTGGAGAGATGGCTAAGTGGTTAAGAGCACTGGCTACTCTTGCAGAGGACCTGGGTTCGGTTCCTAGCACCCACATGGCAGATAGCAACTGCTGGGACTTCCAATTTCAAGGTATCCAATGCCTTCTTTTAGCCTCCATGGACATTATACAACATGGGTACACCTACAAACACACAGGCAAAAAGCATTCACACACATAAAATAAAAATAAAATGAAAAGAGTGATTCTCCCTCACCTAGCAATAACTGCCAATAACTCTTCAGTATGGGTGATACCTGGAGATCATCTTTACCATCTGTGCTGGGATTTTGACTGGCTTAACCTTATGCAGGTCTTGTGCACGTAACCACAACTGCTGTGAGTTCACAAATTCAGTAGCCATGTCATGTCCAGAAGGCAGCATTTCACAGCACTCCTCCCCAACCTTAGGCTCTCACATTCTTCCCACCCTCTCTTCCCGTGGTATTCCCTGTGCCTTGGTGATGAGGATTTAATCTAGATGTTTTGTTTAGGGCTGTGTATTCTCAGAGCTTTGAGTTATGCATCTTTCCATTCACTGCTGTCTACTGCAAAAAGAAACTTCTCTGACCACAGTAGAGAGCATCCCAGGTCTGTGGATATAAGCATAAATATTTAGAAGGGAATTTGACAGCATGACCATTTGGTAAAGTAACAATGTATGTAAACTATTTTACACAGTATCTTCAGCATAGGGAGTACCTAATAAAATTACTGTTACTTTTTGTATTCCTATATGATGTAGATTTTTTTAAAGAAGAAGTGAGTGTTATTGAGTGTGAAACATGACGATTTATACACATTTTGTCTCAGTTCTATTTTGCTTTAGAGGTAGATAATAAAATAACCGAGTGTTTTTTGAAATTGGTGTTGGGAGGCCATTTCTTTAAGATATTGTGGTCTGTTTTCCTTTCTATAAATCACTTAAAACATCAGGCAGTTGTCTATCATGGAGTCCTTGTGGCTTTACTGTGCTTGAGAACTGGAATATTTTCTTTTGTTTATGATCATATAGATACACACAAACAGAAGGCAGGATCCTATAAAGTAACATCTGTATGTAGAATTAATTTATTTAGCAATAATGTTTTATGTTGCCTTAAAAATACATTGTATTGCTGTTTTGTTTCATCTGGAATACCTGGTGAAAGGAAAATCCTGAGGTAATTATGTAAATTCTGCTCTTAAGACTTGCTACTTTGTTTTATGCTGTTAGCTACTTAATACTACATGTATTTATACAATGGTCAAAACATTAGAAATAATTAGTCTAAATGTGTTTAAAACTCGACAGAAAACACTTGGGCTTTAAAAGATATAAATATTTAATGAGATTTTTGAAAACCACAATTATAGCTTTTTATAGAAAAGGAACTTTACCTCTGAGCCCTGAAAAAAATACATGTTTATTATACTAAGAAAGAGATGGTTTTTTTTAAAAAATTTAATGTATAATTTAATAAGAATTGTACCATTCCTCTATTACAATCTACAATAAGAGAAGAAAAACAGAAAAAGTCATGTCAGAAAAATATTTTAGGAGGGTAACACCTATTTATATTTTAGGAACATGTCCAAAATATACAAAAGGCAGAAATCTTACTCAGACTGTTTTAGTTTATTGACTTTTCTATGCCTTGAAAATTATAACCTGATTCTCCAGAGACACCCAGTGGGATGCATTACATCATAAAGTACAGCAAGGATAGTAACCCATGTGATTAAACTGTCAACATACATTATAATACAATTTGTCCTCAGTCCAACACAGCTAAAAGTTATGTGGTTGGCAGGAAATTTAAAACATAAGACTCTTTCCTAATCATCTAAGGCCCAAGGTGTTTGTGGGGGAAAGGCTGCATAATTGCTCTGCTGCTCCCTAGCAGCATGTGTGAATTTCAATGGTTTGGTGCAGCAAATGTACAGCTATTATAAGGAAGGATTCAGAAAGATTACCACATAAAGACCTTTTACTAGCAATCCTGGAGATGTCTCATTCCACAGCATTTTAATAATGGTTTTGTATAATAGCAGAGAGAAACAAATCTGAGAAGTCAGAAATGAAATGAAGTTGAATTTCCCTACAAATATTTAACATAAGATCTGGCATTTTAGTATCTATGACAGCATCAAACCTCACAACAATAGAAAGTTTTTAAATTCTGGCATGTAGGTGATTCCATAGAAATTTGGACCAATGCTTTCTGAAACACTTTGCTTCTAAGTAGAGAAATGGTATTAGGTGGAAAATTTGCCAATGGAAGAATATAGTCTGGTTCAAAGAAGGTTAGGGGTTTACCCTCATGTGTGACATGATCAAGACAATTCTCAGATGCTTATTTTGAAGAAGTTTAGAAGCTTCAAAGATAAGGTTAAAGAAGATATTTATTAGTACAACATACTGATTTTTATTAAAATACCAACTTGGAGGTGATGGGCAGGTAGGGGAACAGGAGACTTACTTTAACTTATGCCACATCTATCAGAGAGACCTTAGGATTGCTGCAGAGTTGCAGGAAGTATGGATATATTTGGAAGCAACAACTCATTTAGAAAAAGAGATGCCATATCTCTGATGTGAGGCCACCTTAGAAGAAAGCTTGTGTTTTGTGAAATTTGATATTTAAAAAAAAGTTTGTGATTTGCATACTTAAACTGAATTGGAAACTTGGGAAACCTATTGGGGAGCTGGCAAAAGGTCCCCATGTGATTTTCTATAGCTATCAGATTTTGCCCTCCTCCAACCTGGCTGTTTCCCAAGATCAGAGTGATCTTGTTCAAATACAAGTCCGATGAAGTCAGTATCCTCCCACTGCTTTTCCTGTGAGGATGGAAATACCTAAAGTAGTTTATAGGCTTTGTATAATCAGCCTTCTGCCAGTGGATCTAATTTTGTTAATTTAAAACCATCTTATGCCTTGCTTTCTATATGCCTGTTGTAGCCTTTGCTTCTAATTTCAATGAACAGGCTAGTCTGGAATATCCTTGCAGTCAGGTATTGAAACCATTCACCTCAAGAAGTTCTTCCTGGACCACCAGCATAGTGTAACTTTTCATAGTGCACTCTTTTCCTTACAGGTTTCCATCGTTCTACTTTCTGTATTTATAACATTTGTTTATCTGTTTCCTGGCCTAAAACTATCAGTTCAGTGAAGGTAAAGATATTATTTTGAGGTTTTTGCTTGCTTTTAAATATTACTTCCCTAGAATCATGCACTATCTGGCTCATAGGTGGTACCAGATATCTGTTCTTTAAATAAATGAAGTGGTAAGCAATTTGTCTTAGGCTAACTATAAGAATCAGGGTGGAGTCAAGCTTTTGAATGTTTCCAGTAATATATAAGAAAGAATTGCGGCTCTAACACATGCTGTGATTCCTTATGTAAAATCCACAATTACTTGGAATCTGGGTAAGGTATTGTAGTTATATAGTATGTAACCAGCTGAAAGAATTAGAAGATTTTTTTCTTTCAGTATCATAGGCCTTCTGCTATAGAATAACACCTCTATGCTCAGAAGAGGACTTTTGACTGCTCTTTCATGAAATAACACCTCCTTGCTCAGAGAGTCCCTTTTGGATATTTCCCAGCATCAGCATCATCTGTCTGCAGGACACTGTTGGGAAAAGGCTCCACTTATCACTTTAATCTTTGTTTCTAATTAGAGATGTTCATCTTCAGACATCTATGATCTCTATGGCTCCAGAAACATATTATTGAAGTTGGAAAAAGATTTGAGAGGAAAATAAGAGGGTCAGAATGCTTGCTGCACCAAGATCAGAGTACTGTGGTTCAACTCCACATCGGCCACACTGGCCATGCCAATGTGGCTTTGGGCTTGTCCCCTCAATAAGCCATGCATGGACCGGAATTTCCTAGATCATATATAACATTTCTATGATCTATAAAAACCATGTCTATTCCTTACCTGTTGTATGTACTGCATTTAGTTTTACAGTGTTTCCCAGGAGTATCATAGACAATGCAGCTATGACTCTCTGAACTCTTTGTGTGTGGAAGTTTCACGTTACAATGTCCTTGGGATTCCACATCTTGATAGTCATAACATCAGGTGTACAAGTGTTTGTGACTTGAGCCTTCCTGAAAAGTAAAGAGTTTCTGAAAATAGTACTTCTCTGGGATACACAGAACAAGCTCCTTTCCCAGGTGATTCTAGGTTCTGTCAAGGTATCAGTCAGTTTAGACCACCACAGGCTCTTTTGTTGAAATATTATGTATTTTTAAAAGAAGTTACTATTTGGGGCCTGAAGAGATAGCTCAGTGGTTAAGAGCACTGGCTGCTTTTGCAGGAGACCAGGGTTCAGTTTCTGGTACCCACACGATGGCTAACAGCTATCCTTAACTTTCCAGGGGATCTGACACCTTCTTCTGGCCTCCACAAACATTTCATACAAAGGTACACAACATGTATGCAGGCAAAAGACTCGTAAGATATTATTTTTAAGTTCCTGTTTGAGTTAGCCATCTCATACCAGCATCTAAAATGTATGATTTATCAAAATCATCTACAGTTTTATTATTTAGAGAAAAGTATTATCTTATTTGTTCAAGTAATATATCAAAACATTTTTCATGTCACTTTTTAAAGATGAGATAAAAAGGTCACGCATTTGTTAATATTCTTGTCATTTAAAATATATACCAGCATACGTATCTCATCTCTAATACTTCTGTATTTATAGAGCATGCAAGTCAGAAAAATAACATGAGATTCTTCCATACCACTGTTGCTTAGGGCCTACACCACTGTGGGAGAGTATGATGTGTGTTTTCCTGAGTGGCTTAAAATTGCTTCTCTTCTCCAGAAACTATGCTTATTGCCTATTAATGTGAGGATTAAGGTAAAGCTACTTATTTTTATATTAAAATGAATCATTCAGTGATGCCATTAAATAAATACCACTAAACTACTCTCTTACCCTTAGAAGGAGACAGAAATGGTTTCATGTGTTATTTTCTCTCCTTGTAGCACTGTTTGGCCTTTGCAGAGTATACAAGTTTCCATGGGCTTCCTCTCTGTGGAGGAGGAAGTGGATTTGAGTTGCACATATCACATCAGGCATTAGGAAGTAAATTGTCTTTTATTTTCTTTTGTTGAGTATTGGGGTTATATTGAGTGTGTAATTTGTGATTATCTGGTATGAATCATATTCACGTACAATATGCCAACACTTGAATTTTAGAAAATAGTTTGAGTGTCAGTGTGAGTTCATTTTCATGAATTCAGACTAAGAATTAGTGAAGCATATGAATTAGTTAATTATTTTAGTTCTCTTTAAGGATTTTATGGACTTGTATAGAACATTTCATAAAATACTTAACAAGTATACATAGAAAGTAAAATCTTTAGCAAGTAAATTCAAGTGTGAACTGGGTTTCCTTGATTTTGGTTGTACTATGTGTGAAGCATAGAGAACACTGGAAAGCATTTGTCTGGAGCTTTGTGAAGGCTGAACCTAGAGAGTCATGTTGGGGACTTATCTGCAGATTAATACTCAAAACCATGATTTTGACTAATGATTATATCATATTTATATGGGTAAAGAGTCTACATTTGTCTCCAGTTCATAATAAACTATTCTAGTATAGTACTAAAAAGGCAATTTTAACAAAACCACAGTACTTGATAGACTACAGCTATTCTTGTAGGTCCTTCTTGGCAGAGCAAAAGAATGAGCTTGAAATGTTTGGGACATCCAGCAATTTGGCTATCCACGCAGTTACCCTTTCAGCTCAGGATACCGTGGTAAATGTGACCTTTGTTTGTCCACACAGGATTATAGTTTTCTAGTTGTTTTAAAGTACATAATGGTGGATTCAGAACTCTAGAAAACAGAAAATATGTCTTCAGAAAATATTTGTTCCTCCTATTCATCATCTTGTGACTTAAAAGCCATTTAAGTATTTTTTTTACTTATTTATTTAATAACCACATACTTAGAAGAAGCATTTCATTACAACAGCATTGACATATTCAATAACAATTTCCTGACCTAAG
>NW_008329666.1:3748864-3749706 GCF_000622305.1 Nannospalax galili
TTCATACAATTGACACTAACATGCACATGCATTTCTAATCTCTATATATCTGATTATTACTAGTCACAGTCAGTTACTTTCTGAGCTTCTTGGCATCTGAGCATGGATATAAAGTTGTCAGGTAGATTTCCATGGTAATGTTTTTCACATCTACTAATTTAATTATTAAGGAGTAAATTTTTATGCTTTGAAGAATTATTATTATTTTTTAATCATTTAAAAACATTTTAATAACTACTTGATTAGAAGAAGCATTTCACTACAGCTTTAACATATTCAGTAACATACTCCAGAGCAAGAGTACGTCTCTTTCACAAGTGGGTACAAGTTTCTAGGTTCATAAATGAGTTAATACAGTTATACAGTATTGAACTCAGTATAAGCCCTGTAAGACATAAAATTGAATGAGAAAATTGAATGAGTTTTAAACCTTTAAAGAAGATATCCATTTAATTTTAGAATATATTGTTCCTTGCAGAAAGACTCATTGTTTTTGCTACTAACACTGAGATGTTGGCGCATGCATCTCTGATCTGTATGTATCTGATTATTACTAGTCATAATCAGTTGCACTTGGATCCTTGGCACCTGAGTATGTCCACAAAGTCATAGTATAGATTTCAATGGTAATATTTATCACCTCTACCAATTAGCATGATGTAAATTTCCATGCTTCCTCCTCAAATATAATATATTTTAAAAAATTTGATTTTTTTTGTGTGTGTATACTACAAAGAACATCCCAAACCATCTTACTCAACTATACACCCACTTCCCAGATGGCACCCTCCCATAGCCTCCCTCCCCCCACTAGAGCCCTTATACTCTGATATCCTTGCTAC
>NW_008329666.1:3751879-3769605 GCF_000622305.1 Nannospalax galili
GTGGCTGAAATTGCATGTACTCATATTTGGGTCTTCAGTTTTGTTCCATTGATCTATGGGTCTATTTTTTTGACAGTACCATGTTTTTATGACTATTGCTCTGTAATGCAGCTTAAAATCTGGTATAGTAATCCCCCCAGCATTGCTCTTAGTGATCAGGGTTGCTTTAGCTATCTGAGGTCTTTTGTGCTTCCATATGAATCTTAGAATGTTTTTTTTTTCCAATTCTGTGAAAAATGTCATGGAGATTTTGATTGGCATTGTGTTGAATCTATAAATGGCTTTTGGTAGATGGTCATTTTCACAATATTAATTCTTCCAATCCATGAGCCATTTGAGTATTCTTTATGTGCCCAAACTACTCTTTGATATGTGTCATGGTTTGATTTTTTACTGCTGTGACAAAACACTCTGACCAGTACCAACTTGGGGAGGAAAGGGTTTATTTGTCTTACATCTCCCAGGTCGCACACAGTTCATCAGGGAGCCCAAGGTAGGAACTCAGGGCAGGAACTTGGAGGCAGGAGCTGGAGCACAGGCCATGGAGGAACGCTGCTTACAGGCTTGCTCCCTTGGCCCCTGCTCAACCTGCTTTCTTATGCAACACAGGCCCACCTGCCCAGGGGTGGCACCACCCACAGTGGGCTGGGCCCTCCCACATCACTCATCAAGAAGATGCCCCTCAGACATGGCCACAGGCCAGTCCAATAGAAGCAATTTCCCAACTGAGGCTCCCTCAACCCAGGTGTGTCAAGTTGACACTAAAGCTATCCAGCACAATATGTATGTGGTGACTGAAGAAATAAACACTCTGAAATATGAGATACAAAGGCCAAGATGACCCTGTGAGAATGTGCATGAGTTACAACCTGAAGTCAGGGGTCCTGAACTCAAGATTCTAGACTTATTACATCAAGAGTTATTTTTCACACTATATTGAGAGATACGGTTATTTGAATTAGCTGTTGAGACTTCTCTTTTTATTCTGCTTTAAAAACACATATGTTAAAATATTATCAATCTCTTTTTAAATTTTATTATTTTTATTTTATGTGTATGTGTGTATTGCCTGTATGTAGGTAACTGCACCCATGTCATGCAATTCCCATGGAGGTCAGAAGAGGCTGTCAGATCCCCTGGGACTGGAATTATGGACAGTTGTTAGCTGCCATGTGGGTGCTGGTATTCGAACCCAGGTCTTCTGCAGGAACAACCAGTGTTCTTAACTGCTGAGCCATCTCTCCAGGCCTGTAAATATTTTTTTATAACTTAGAAAATAAAAAAAAGCAGGACAAAATGTCTGATTAGATCAAGGTCAGTGTGCTCACTGAAAGTACTTGACACCCAGAATTAGACTACAGCACCTAAAATTAAACTACTAGAATACAGGGAAAGGTAGGGGAAATGTTTTCCAGTCTGTAATCTAATTGTACTTCATTGCAAGATGATGTTAACACAAGTTTAAACAAAACTGTGTGGATGAAGCATTGCTTCTATTTTTAGAAATGCTTATCAATAATTTACTAAAACACAACTAAATTTATAGTAGTCCAGTTCATTCTGTTTTCATATTTTCAGTGTTGCAAAGAGGAAAATATTGAGTGTGCCTTTATTACATATAATCTTTTCAAAGATGTGCTATAAGCCAGAATTCCAAGAGAACTTTATGCTTGGATTTGCTGTAGAGTGTACCACTGAGAAATTAAACAAAGAAATCAATTGTCATTATGGTGCAGGAGTTACCCTAAATGAATGGTGCATGCTGGTAATGAACCATTCCTGCAAAACTAATGGAGCCAGAGAAGGAACTGCTATTCACAGCACTGTATATTTTTCCTTAACATAATAATCGAGTAAGCCAGTATCCAGGCATGAAAGTTGTATTGATTCAGACGGTATTTTTACATAGCAAGTAAAAAAAAAAATGCAATGTCTTCCAGAGGTGAAGAAGTGACCTGAGTCTAAAAAGCCATTTTTATTTTCAATTTTCAAAAGTTTATCTTTATTTTGGAGAGCATGAAAGATACATCTGATGGTAATTGTCTGGCTCAAGGAAGCAGCCAGGGAAAGCTGTGCACAGACAGCCATGTGAGCACTGCCATTATGTACTGTGTAGGAGACCCTTCCAACCAAAGCTTCATTTGGATTTTCAAACCTCCAATTACTTTTATCTCGTTTTGTTGAGTGGTACATATTTGTCATCATCAAAACTAAGTTTTAAATACTTAAGTTTAAACAAAGAGCATCCGTATTTGAAAAGGAAACTGATTTTTGAACCGATGACACAAATTGAAGAGAAGACTATTTGAGGAAGTGTTTGGACAGAAAGGGAAGCTGTGTCTTTCCTAACCTAAACAATGATGTCTTGAACCATGCCATTCCTCAATGTGACAGTAGGGAAAGGGGAGGGAACTTTGCACATACACATGGCAGTTCTTGTGGGGAGGGGCATGTGAGTGTGGGTGATGCCATAGTGGGATTTTGACTACAGAGAAACTCAAGGCCCCATAGATGTGGAAACCCAGTAAAGCTTTTAGAGTGCCTTTGGAAATCAATCCAAGATATCCACTCCAAAAAAGAAAGCAACAGCAAAAATCCTCACCATGTTGTTGAATCCTATGTCCTACAGCAAACTCACGTTGTGATCCATTTCCACCCTTTTATTAGCATAAGTGGAGGGACTATAATTTTTCAGAAAGGATTCAGATTTAAGAATTATCTACTAATACTGGCTCTAAACATTTGAGGAAAGGAAAAAATAGATTTCTGAGGGATATTAACCCAATGTTTATTGATTGTTATCATATATACAAGATTCTGTTTTACATATATATATGTATATATGGGAATGTCTCCACTATCCTATAATGAAAAATACACTTTATAAACTACCCCCTACACACACACACACACACACACACACACACGCACACAACTTTCAGAAGGCTAATTGTAATATTAAGGAGAGATGGAAAGTTATTTAAAATCAACTAAGTCAACATGTACATAAAGACTTATGTGTCACCTCACTAGAAGATCTACTGAGGTAGCTGGACACTCACCAAATTTAGCTGGATGCTCACCAGTTGTGTCACTGTACATCACCATATATGTCACAACCAGGAACATGGACTGCTATGAAATCACTGACATCTCCCATGATGCTTTGAATCTGCAGGCCATTCCAGGTAAACTTTTAGACAAAAGTGAGTACAGTTCTCCTTTACATGATAGTTGAATTTTTAGAAAATCCAGTGCATATTGAAGCACTGGGGAAAAAAAACATTGTATTTGTACATTAAATATATGTAGTATGCAGTTTCAGAAAATTATAAACAAAATTTTTGCCTACGCGATTGATTAATCAGACATCTCCACTTTGTGTGGGGAGACTGAACAAGTTCTGTCAGTATCACAGAAAACCAAGCAGTACTAATTGTTGCCCTCTACAGAATTAATATAAAAGAAAATGCCATCACATATTTCCTAATATGCTGGGATTAAAAAAAATAGGGTCCTTCAGGGTATTTTGATGTACACTTTACATATAAGATTTAAAGCCACAGGATATACTTAAGCATTTAAAATGTTAAAATAGGCTGTGCAGCCAAGCCCAACCACACACTTATCCACCTATCTACTTGGCAGACTGAAGAATGACAAAGGAACAAATCAGGAAACACAACCCCCAGCAGTATTTTCATTTTTCTGCTGTGTGTTTTGGCTTGATGAGTTGCCCTAGTAAGGAAGCCCAAAGCAGCTCTGGGCTGGAGTTGTAACCACCTCTGTCACAGACTAGCTATAGCACTTGGAGGAGTTACCTACCCCTTTCTCTCTGCAGTCTTTTCATCTGCGAACAGGATGCTGCTCTCTCCAGCCACCTCATTATGAGGACACAAGGCTCCACAAGTGAAAGGGTAACACTAGCACTGGTGGGGGGCAGCATTTCCTTAGGTTTCTGTCCCCTGTGTGAGCTATTTATCTCTTTTACCTCTGGAATGCAGCTGTGTGCTACGGACTTTGCACACTTGAAAGGAATGTAGAATTCTTGAACTGTGAATTAAGGTATCTATAGGCCAGTAAATGGCTAACCTCAGTAGAACCTATTAGTAGTAAATCAATATATATTGTGTGGCTACATGTACACATATATGCATGTATATATTTACATATATATGAATGGCATGCACATTTTTATAGTTCGGTGGTTCTTAGATTACCTTTTGGACAGTCCTCTGAGTTCCTGACACTTTTTCTGTGATTCCTGTGAAGTCAGGCTTCTCCCGGGACAGTGCACGTCTACCTTTTCCAGTTCTTTTCCTCTGGTTCTACAGTAATAGTAATAATTCCATCCCTATTTCCTAGGGATATATGACGTGTGGTTTGCAAGGGACTGGTTGGAGAGCAGACATGATGATCCAGTTGTCTTACAGTAAGCTTCATGAGTTGCAAAGTATAAAGCAACATCACATTGCTCACTAAATTTCAGGGAATATTCCAAAGCACCTCGTTGCTAACTTCTACTGCGGTGTACATCAGTATATACGGTCCGTGCAAACACAAATGTTCCGAGGTCCTTAATTATTTTTAAAAGATGGAGGAGCTTTTGAGGATGAAATTTGAAGCCACTAATTCAGATTCTGTTTTGCCTCACTAAGGAACTAGCAAGACTTGATTTTCTACTAAAAAAATGTTTGGCTTTTGTCCTGTCTAGAGCACTGCACGTTCTACATTATCTTTAGGTTCTTTGGCTCCAAGCTCAACTATTTCAAACTGTTAAATTTCTGCCCAGTTTCCTATAAGGGGTATTTTTAAACCTAATTTTCCACTCAAGAATCTGAAAAAAACTTAGAACTAGAACTTTGCCCTAAAAATATCTAACTTTGAAGAATTCTGAAGTTGGTTCTATGTAGAATGGAAAATTAGGTTTAAAAATCCCCCTTATCGGAAATTGGAAACATGAATCAACTAATTCTCATATGAGGGCAGAAATTTAACAGTTTGAAATACTTGAGCTTGGTTACTTCTCTTTCTGATTGGATCTGAAATTTTCTTCAGGGACCTTGTCAAATCCAATTTTATCATCTGTTCTGTTTTAAATGAGATATTCTAATTTTACTTAGAAAAGAACAAATACTTTTTATGAAATATAGTTTAAAATTTTATGTATATGCTTTTGTGCACATTCAGGTGCATGCAGATATGTGTGCATGTGGAGGTCAGAGGTCAACATTGGCTCTTATTCCTCTGTACACCTTGTTTTTTTTGAGATAGGGTCCCTTATTGGCTTGGCGCTCACCACACTGACATTCAGTTTGATCGCTGTTGTTTTGATAAAGCACTCTGACAAAAGGCCACTTGGGTAGGAGGGTTTATTTGGCTAATACTTCTGGGTCAACAATCCATAACGGAGGGAAGTCAGAGCAGGAACTTGAGGCAGGAACCTGGAGGAAGGAACTGTGGAGGATGCTGCTTGCTGGCTTACTGTCTAGCTCGCTCTTAGCTAGCTTTCTTATGCATCCCATAAACACTTGCTCAAGAAACGACTGCCCACCGTGGGCTGGACCTTCCTACATAATTAAGACAATCAAGAAAACCCCTCACAGACACAACACAGTCCAACCTGATAAAGACAGTTACTCAATTCAACTCTTTTTAGGTGAGTCTAGGCTGTGTCAAGTTGACAGCTAATGTTAACGAGCATGGTGAGGCTGGCTATCCAGCTGGACCCAGGGACCTGTGTTTTCCACCTCCCCAGTGCTTGGGTTGCATGTGCAAGAAACCATGTCTAGAAGTTTACATTTATTCTGGAGATTGAATTCAGGTCCTCATGCATGCTGTAATAAGCATTTGCCAAAGAAAGCACTTTCCTGACTGATCTAGCTCCCCAGTTCCCCAAAGTTGTACTTTCTACTAAATTCTCATCTCCTCCTTCCTTCTCTCTTTCGCCCTCCTCCTCCTTTTCTTCTTTCCATCAATCTGTCCTTCCTTCTGTCTGAGCTTGAAGCTATTTACTCTAGGAATTTAATGGCATAAATTTTAGCACCATATAGTCAAGTGATTTACAACAGATATTTGTTAATATTGACAGTAGCATTTTATTATTTTGGTGTATATTTTATTGAAGTTTTGTCCATTTCATACAATAAATCTTAAACGTATTTTGACCTCCCTCACATCCACACCCCCAACCTCCCCACCGGATTTCATGTGCTCTGTCGTATATGTTAAGGCTTATCAAGTCAAGCTTTTATACCAAGATGTTCCTCGGTATGAATTCGTCCCCTGGAGTCTTGTCAGCCTGTCTAGACAGTAACATTTTCATTTACTGGTGATGCCATAGCAGACTATTTACTCTGTACATTTCTGCTTCTGTTTCTTTGACTGGTCCAAATTCTCTGTTACTTGGTCCAAATTCCTATGATCCATGTTGTTCAGGGATCTTCATAGTATACCAGGTACGGGGCTTCAGCCACAGCTGCTCAGTGTGATGTCTACCAGCCACAGCCGCTCAGTGTGATGTCTACGATTGTTACTGGCTGGATCTTGGTGAGCATGTTGTGCTTCGTTTCCCTTTTCAAAGGCTCTAAAACATGAATTAACTTATAATGACTTCTTTTCAGGGAAATATCTTCTTTTAGATATACTTGGTGAGTTCAAAATGAAATATCTGTATGAGTCCCAATATTCTTTACAGTGGCTTATTAGGCGCGCGCGCGCACACACACACACACACACACACACACACACACACACACACAGACACACACATCCCTGGAAGAAAACAGCTTTGTTCCAAAGAACATCTTGAACTCTTTATTATGCTTTGGGTCATGAAAACTCCAAACATATTTTGTCAAACATTCTTTCTTCATCTTTGAAACCCATGTGGATAGTCAGGGAAAAACAATGTGTATGTTTCTAATTAATTTACACTTAACTCATCAGAACGTTGTTTTCTCAGAGTTATTTGATGTATAAGACCCCTTATGAGCCTTTCAAATACGGCTTCTAAGCATTTTTTTCTTTGAACCAGAAAATCACTTTTTTTTCCTGAAGCAAATGGAATTCAAGTCTCAAAAGGCTTAGTTTGGTTCAAAAAATTGTCAGACTCATACAACCTGACAAAACATATTCTATTACTTAAATGAATTGTTTCATGCAGCAGGCACTAGGAATTAAAGGGCATTTTATATCATTAGGCAAAGATTTACTTAAAGTGATCACAAACATTTTTGTTTAACAATGTTCTTGGAGAAAGTGATGGTAAATACACTCATGTGAGTGGATTTAGGGAGGGCTGCATGAGAATGCAAAGGAATTAAAGCTCTTTATCTGATAGGTGCACACTGGCCCTTACAGTGCATGCACAAAGTCAGTGCTGTCCATAGGAGATTCAGAGACTGGCATCATTAATGTTGCTTCCTAATTATTCAGTATAATTTGGATAAAAGCCCAGTTTTCAAATTCAAATATGTGTATGTACATATTATATATATTTATATATTATAAACATAATGTATATTTTTTAACCAAATTCAACCAATTAGACTAACAGGGTCCTAAAATGTACTCCAATGGTTAACAAATAATTACAACCTTATTTTCTCTAGATAGAAATACCCCAAGATTTGGGTTAATTCTTATCTAATAACAACATATTTGTGATATTTTATAGTTTAAGTGCTAATATTCTTTGAATAAATGAGCATCTAAGTTGTCCTATATAGTACAATTAGCTGGGATAAAAATAATTAAGCGATGTCTATATTTTACTAAGGAAATGGATAATTTCCATTTCTAATCATTAAAAAAAAAAGGTAGTTGGTTAAGCCTTCAAAGCCTATAAAATTCTCATTACCTAACAGGTTTGATCACTTGTTTCTATTAATGTTATTAATATTTGTTATGTAAATGAAGACATTCTTGTTAGAAAAAAATATGTAACTTCCATTAAACTTGGGGTTTTATTTAGTTCTTGTCTTTTTTACAAAAATTATATTATAAATGCCAGATGAGTTCGTCTTTATTTGTTTTTTTGTTTTGTTTTGTTTTTCTTTTGAGAGCTGGGGTTCTAACTGAAGGATTCCATGTGCAAAACAAATTATGTAGCTCTACACAGAGTTATACTTTAAAACCAGTTTTTTTAAAAAATAACCTGAATTTTGCTAACTGATAATTTGTTTTCAAAATATATGAACTGTTTCCAATTTTTAAAAAACTTTGTGACACTATTAAGCACAATAAACATGTGTTACTTTATCAGGCCATGGAATATTCCTTAATTTGGAAAACATCTATATGCTGTAAGAATGATTTTATAACAAATATTTAAATCACTGCATGTCTTACAAATAAATATACAATAAAGCAGTCAAATGACCACTTTTATCTATTAAATAAAGGATTATTTTGTAAATTACTGGCACGAGTCTCAACCTTTTCACACATTATATCTGTCTTCATTTTTCCTAATTTTTTAATTTAAAATTAAAGTTCCCCCAAAGAACTGGTTGATTTTATAATCCATCCAAACACAGGAGCCTAGCACTTCAGCTACTGTAAGAAGAAAAAAATGGGGTAATAGGAATGTAACACTGGTAGAGTCCTTGCCTAAAATGTTTGAGGCTCAGGGTTAGTCCCCAGAATCACCAAAAGAAAAAAAAAAAGGTCTCAAAGAATGTATTTTAAAATTATAACCAAATATTAATCCTTTGGGAGTTTGAAAAGCTATATACAAATAATAAATGATATTCGAATTATAAAGTTTAAGAAGATGGGATATATGACCTCAAAATCATAGTCTTTTAGTCCTTCATCATAGTGGCAACTGCCAAAGTTAGGAACTTAAGAAGATAAATGTTTCCAAAAGAATATATTTTTGAGAACTTACAAATAATGCCAGTTAAACGCACAAAACAACTGGGTCAACGAAGATGGCTCCATAGGTAAAGGCACTTGATACTAAAATGACCTAATCCCTGGGGCCCACATGATGAAAATAGAGAACCAATTCCCGCAGGTTATCCTCTGACCTACACACACACACACACACACACACACACACACAAATATAATAAAAGAAAATTTGTGTAATAAAAAATTACAACACACAAGACGATTAATCCAACAACTAAAGGATTTTTTTTCTTCTTCAAATAATCAATTCAGTACCTAGCAGGTATTATCTATACTCTCTATGTTTACTAACCTATTCAAGCATGAGCAAAAAGCTAAGTTTTTATAAAACGAGATCTGTGAAATTTAAAGAAAACTGTAAATAAATGTCAATAAATCATTTTTATATTATTTTATCTAGTTAAATGCCTAAAATATCATTGTAATATATTGTATCTTCAGTAACTAGAAATGGTATAATGAAATGTTTCTATGGCATACCTGAAAAAAATGTTGCTTCTCTCACTCTGAATACGGGATTCTGAAGGCAGTGATTGATGTATGAAAATCCAGTGACAGTCATGAGCACACCATTGAAAACCGTCCAAAGCATGTCTTGTTTCATTCACATACTCCAGCATGTATGCAATTTATTTTTTCTTGTAAATTTCCACCTTGATACAATCCTTATTTGTGCATTTTGCTTTCTACCTAATAGTCATTTAGCTTGAAATTCCCACATTGATTTTCAAATCCCTGTCTCATAATCTGACTTACTTTTTACCTATTCATTATAGCAGAATTTTTTTAGAGGCTTAATGTCAGCTCACAGACCATATAAAAAATGATTGGAGTTTCCCTTAACTATCTTTTTATTGCTAATATGCATGAATCATTAGCTATGTCTTTGTGATTTCGCCTACCATTTACATACAGATTTTTCCCAAATTCAGGCACATACTCATCTACCATTTCCTTATGGCTTCTAGTTAATGATAACTTATTTAGAGATTTTAAAAAAGCTTTTTTTGAAAGACTATTTATGTTTCCAGACATGAATATGTAAAGGTTTTTTTGCTCAGATAATTATTTACTCGTATGTCTAAATGATGGATTTTATAGATTGAATACAAACTGTTCAAATATTACCAAGATGGTTTTCTTTTAGTCTCGTTTCCATAATGAATTTTTGTTGGCATAGCATGGAAACTGATGATTTGAGCATAAGGTACAGGGAAATACAAATATCTCTGAATTTAAAATGGTACTATGCAGAAACTGGTATCATACTCCTGCTGAAGCTTTTGTTACGCTAGTGAGAAAAGAGCTCAAACCTCTATTTCTTAGCTTAATTTCAGGAGCTTTTGTTGTTTCTTTTTGTTTGTTTGCTTTTTTGAGACATAGTCTCCCTGTAGCACCAGCTGGCCTGGAACTCACTATGTAGACCAGGCTGGCCTCAATCTCACAGAGATCACCTGTGTCTGCCTTCCAAGTGCTGGGATTAAAGGTGTGTGCCACCACACTCAGTAGGAACATTTTGATAGTAACAGTAACCCTGATTTTGGCATATGCATAGATATATTTTTAAAGATTTCTATTTATGTGTGTGTGTGTGTACACATGTGTATAGGTGCCCTCAGAAGTTAGAAGAGGACCCTTAACCACTGAGCCATATCTCTAGCCCACCCTGCACCAGTATTCTAAAATGGAAATCCTTCTAATCTGTTATTGCCTGTTCATGGAAACACTGGATGCTATTGCAGAGGAAGTCAAATAGAATTTGAGTGGTATGCCACTCTATCCTGAGTGACTTTGTCAACCAAACTCCAGGCATCACAGTTTCTTTCTGTAAAAGGCTCTAGTCATATTTCTCAACTTCTTGGTTCATGTTCAATGCCTCCTCGTCAATGAAGCTAAAAAGGCCATTGCAGCTGGACATGGTGGCACATGCCTTTAATCCCAGCGCTCACGAGGTAGAGGCAGGTGGATCTCTGTGAGATCAAGGCTAGCCTGGTCTACATAGTGAGTTCCAGGCCAACTGGAGCTACAGGGAGACCTTGCCTCATAAAAAAACAAAAAACAACAACAACAAAAAGATAAACATAAATAAATAAATAAATAAATAAATAAATAAATAAATAATGTTGTTTTGTTGAGCAACCGTCAGGATGGCTGTACTTTAATTTCTGGATGTCCTTGTGTCTCTCTCAGCGTCAAGTTGCTATAAGAGCAAACTCTTTAAAGACATGACAGCTCTAACCCTCCTCTCCTACCCAGGCAGTCTTAGAAGTGACAGGTCTGAGGTGCAGCAGTATCATCACAAAGCTAAAGGGTATGTGAACAGAGCAGCCCATGCAGGCTTCCTTGCAGCACACACATGCTTCCTTAGTCCCTCAGGAGAACTACAGCAAACACCTCTGGTGTGCCTCTCACAGGGTGAGATCATCTGTGTATTCTAAGCACGTTAGTTATTCTCCACTAGGATAAAATTCAAAATATTATCAAAGAACTGAGAGGTACTAAATCACTATTTTCTAGTAGACTTGGTATACCTGTAGTTAGAATTAAGCTAAATAGAAAATTGGTGAGTAGAGAGGGAGGGGCAGGATACAACTCCCAACACTAGATAGTGAAGGAAAACAATTTTCACTAGCCCCCAAGAGAGTTCATAGTTATCTCCCCAGTTATGTGGGCTGGCATTATGTTTGAACGGAGTGAGAGCACTACCTAAACAAGGCTTTAAATCATATGTATTGAATGCAAATATCAACTTAGTAAGTGAATTAAAAGTACCCTAAAATGGATTTATTTTCCATGGAGACTAGAAGTCCCTTTAATGGGTAAATAATCTTGCTTGTGACAGTAATAATTAATCCAGACCAGATTTTGACCCTGTGATTTTACAGTGAAAAGGTTAAGATTTCACAAGAACAAACAACCATATAAGTTGATTGATCTGAGGGTTGTATGTGCCCAATGTATATTTACTGACCATTTATTTAGGAGCTTCACCATGCTTTGCCTTTCCCTGAACTCAGGGTGGACAGGAGCATCTTACTGCAACCATCCACACTCCCTTCAGGTCAGCAATGGTCTTCTGAAGATGCAGCATTCAGAGTAATAAGAAAGCGCCAGTCAGCAGAGAACCTTGAGGTACCTATTGGTTTGTTATTACTTTGGGAACAAAACCAGTACATCTCCAAACATGATACTCTAAAGTTTACTTAAGGTAGGAATGCTTTCAAATACAAGTAGGTGCTAAAGTTTCTTGGCAACTTTTAAATGGAAAAACAAATATTTTAAGCATTTTGGTGTTTGTTTTTACCATTAGTAATGAACTCGATGCAGGAGGGCAATTTGGTGTCTAAAATTGTAAGGGTAAATTGCTGTTCTATCATATAAGTGTCTTTTGTAGGTTGGAAGTGAAAAATATTTTTAATTTGAAAGTGAATTTGGAGATCTGGGCATGCCCACTGTACATCACTTTAAAATTATTAAAGTAGTTTGATTTAATAGACTGACTTCCTTTTGGGCTGAGCACTCACTTTGCACCACACAAGCTCAGATGTTAGAACCCTGTCGCATCCCAGCTGAAGAGCTTATAAAAAATGTGAAGTACTCTAATAATTTTAAATTACTCTATATTGCACATTTTCAGGTCTCTGATCACCTCCAAATTCAAGTGCTTATAAAACTGCTCCCATAATTTTAAATTGCTATGTGCACAGTGATTTAAAATTGTGAGAGTGCTTCAAAGTTTTTTAATAAGTGCTTTAATTTAGAAGCAAGTTGAGCAATACTCCAGGATAACTTCAAAAATTATTAAAATGATATAAAAATTTCTCATCTGGAAAGAAAATTGTATTATGCATAAAGGGGTGTGGGTTCTGAGGGAATGTGTATGGGTCAATGGCGTAAGCACTCAGGTGTAATCACTAAGCGAAAGGAAAAAATAGGTTCCTAGAGATGCTAGTGTTGTTAACTTTGCTCACCACACATTGCCTTCAGAGGCCTTCACTCTCAATTGTCAGCATCCTCAAGGTTATCAAGACATTTGTCTCAAAATTATGGGGAAGTGGCATTGTTAGGTGGGTGGCAGAGAAAAGAGGATGCAGGGTCAGGAGAAAGGCCTTCTGGTGAGGAGGTCCCTGCCCCCATTGCCTGTCTAGTTAATTGCTCTCTTTTCAGAGGTAAGCACGGTATATTTTCAAGTGTACTCACGGGCAAATGAAGATGCTTTCATTAAGGACAGAATTTCTCTTGTAAACTGAAAGTTCTGTTCACTCCGGAGTGTGGTCACCGGCTGTGGCTACTCTCCTCGGGCTATGGCCACTCTCCTGCTCTTTTAGTTCCTCCGATCAGTCATCTGGTCTGGACCCCAGGGCTGGTTAGGAGTCTGCGCCAGCTTCACCACATTCAGATGCATGAGACCAGGTTCAGTGACACAGATCTGCTTTATTGCAAGAAAGTACGGGCTTATATAAGGGTAATAGTCCAATCATAACACAGCATATGGAATCCTTTATTAGCATGGCAGACTAGTATCCTATTACAATCTAGCGGGCCAGATGCCCTAGTAGCATGATAAGTTTCAGTTTCTAAACAGAAAGCAATGCATTCCAGCATGATAGGTATGTAAGGCAAAAGGCAAAATCAGTCACAAGATTTTCCACAACATCTCCCCCTATTTTTTCATTTTTAAGAGTGAGGCACAGTTCAGAATATACACTGATATCAGTCCAGTGGCTGTATGTGGCGGCATAGGCAAGGGATTGATCCCTATTGTGGGCCCCATCCTTCACAATGGCAAGTTCTCTCAAGAGCAGGCTTGGCCAACTCCATGCCAACCAGTAGGAGTCAAGTTTCTTTGCCTTAGCATTGTTGTCCCCACCTCAAGGGTCACCCAGCATTATGGACTGTACCTGTCTTAGGTTGTCCCATATTTTGGGATCTCACCCATCATTGACTACCAGCCCTCAAAGGGTGAGTCCCTTGGTATGGTCTGGCAGAGGGAGAGGCAGTGTATCAAGCTTTGGCCCATGTGAAGGCCTCTTAAGGGGCTAAGAATTCAATAAAAGCTGATGGAGCAGGGTCATCCCATCTGGGGTAACGATGGGGATTAGGGGGTGGCAAGTTTTAGGCATCGGTCTCACAGTCTGCCAACAGGAGTATATATCGCAAGGCATTTCCTGTGGCTTGGGCAGTCAGGCCGTTGTCTCAGGTCCATTGCATGGTTGTTCTGTAAGATTTTACACCTATGCTCAAGCCTAATTTTTATATCTCTATTATTATAGGTTGGTAAGGGCAAGGAACAATGGGTCCTTGTTTGCAGAGACATGCCTGGCAAGACCTGGAGGCAGGGCAACAGCTAATTGAACCAGAGAAATACGAGTTTTAACAAAATTATCAAGACCCTTAACAATGCAGGCTCCAAAAATCAGGAGTTAGCAGTAATGATGGCACACATAATAAGGAACATAGATAAAGGTTTGCCTCTGGCTTGAGGACTTAGCTTAGCTAATGTCTCTGTTTGCAGAGAGAGATGTTTGAGGTCTCCCCAGGTTAGTGGCTTTCGTGGTCTGTGAGATCGGTCTCTCGGTGGTTGAGAGGTGCGCTGCTTCCTCCAGGGTCAGGGCTGCCACCTCTGGGGTCGGTGTTTGTGGAGGGCGGTTTTCCGTCGCACTGTCAGAAAAAAATATTACAGGGAGTTGTAGGGAGATCCTGAAAGACTTGTAACATGGCTGAGAACTCTCCGAGCTGTACAGATCCCTGGAAAGGGAAAACCTTATGTGAGGAGAATTGTCCTTCCTGGTAAATTACATAACCAAATTTGCATTTACTAGAATCAGTAAAGATTAGGGGAGCCTTAGGAAGAGGGTTACACTTTGGGAATACCTGGGGAAATAGGGACAGGGGAAGCTGTCTTATTCCTTGAAGGAGTTTATGTTTAGGATAATGATTGTCATATTTCCCCTGATAGACTAGTAGGAGAGTTTGGAAGCCAGGGTTGTCAAGGAACAATGACTGGAGCATGTGAAGTGGAAGGGGAAGAACCAACAATTTGGGTTCACGGCCATACAGAAGGTGGGAGGTGTGGACAATGCAGCTCTGAATCAGCAAGGTAGGGAGGAGCCTATGTATAGTTTAGGGAGAAAGGTGGAAGCTGGCATGTAAGTCTCTAGCTTGTTGAATTACGATTGGAGTCTAGGGTGGCACTCAGGACCAGTTTGTCAATGGCAGAATCTTTGGTTAGCTATTGCTTCTGTGGAATCACCACCCTGCTCTGCACCCGTCGCCATTGTCTTCCAGAGTGGCGCTGGCTCGGGGCTGCTCATAGGTGACCTCCAGAGGCTACCCGGGCTGCTCCAGCTGGTTTTGCTATGGCCGGCCAGCCCAGGCTCTTCGGGCTAGGGCCCAGGCTCCGATTCGGCTGGCCCGGTGGAGTCACAGCCCTCCAAGGCAGAGGGCCCATGGAAACTGACCTGCCCAGCAGGTTTCCGTTGAAGAAGTGGCGGCAGACTACATCCAGGGCCCTGGCATGACTGTGCTCCTCTTGGGCGCCAGGTGGCAGCTCACGTGGCCCAGGCCGCACAGCCTCAGCATTGCCTAGGCCACATTGCAATAGCAGGGAGGAGCCCACCACTCAGGGCCAGGGCCAGGGCCAGGGCCACTGCACGCGCCCCGGCCCACCCATCTCTGCCCAGCCTCCTGCCCCAGCCCAGTGCCACCCCCACGCCTGAGAACAGCTGCCTGGGTCCCCAGAAATCTCTGCCTTCCCTCGGCCTTGGGCATCTGGAGGAGTGGCTGGGGGTCTGCTGCCTTGAAACCAGTGTAAGACGGCAGAGGGTAACCACCGCCCCGTAATGGTGGGGCAGAGGCTGCCTCGACTTCCTGTTTTTCATCAGGGTAGCTCTCAAAACCCAATTCCTCATTTTTATATCATCATTAACAGTCATAGTTTCATCAGAACAAGAATCCATTAGTTTTGTTTTAACTGGAAATGCCTGGGACAGGCCTTCCCCTGCATCTTGTTGTTGTATTTGCTCATCTATCTCCTTTAATAGGAGATTGTCCTGTTCAGGGGCTTTGGGGGAGACTCCCCGAAGCGAGGCCAGAATGGCAGTCACAATGGGGTAGAACAGCCCAGATAATGGATGCCCCTCCCTGACTTCTCTCTTTCTGGCCATGAATAGCACATGAGCCCATTCCTCTGGATCCCAACAGAAGGAATCTGTAAACTGAGGAGCAGGAGCTAGCACTTCATCTAATACCTTAGTTACTTCATTTTTCGTTACCCTAATTTGCCTACTCCTGAGGAGAGAAACCACAGTGCAGCAGCATGGGGGCCGGCAGCAGATGGATCACTATTCCCCATACTGGAGGTCACTCACCCTGCAAGACATACCCAAAGGGACTCAGGAACCGTTCAAGGAGACAATCGGCGAAGACAGGAGCAGCACGCCCAATCGAAGATCGCAAGCCAGAAGAAAAAGCAGAACAAAACAAAAGCAGCGAGCAACCACGGGGAGAGCACGTAGAAAGGGGGCATTGGGAGCCCAAGGTGTTACAGCTCTGTGGGGAGGGGGTCCCAGCCCCACGTTGGGCACCAGGTGTGGTCACCGGCTGTGGCTGCTCTCCTCCGACTATGGCCGCTCTCCTGCTCTCTTAGTTCCTCCGATCAGTTGTCTGGTCCGGACCCCAGGGCTGGTTAGGAGTCTGCACCAGCTTCGCCACATTCAGATGCAGGAGACCAGGTTCAGTGACACAGATCTGCTTTATTGCAAGAAAGTGCGGGCTTATATAAGGGTAATAGTCCAATAATAACACAGCATGTAGGATCCCTTATTAGCGTGGCAGACTAGTATGCTATTACAATCTAGTGGGCCAGATGCCCTAGTAGCATAAGTTTCAGTTTCTAAACAGGAAGCAATGCATTCCAGCATGATAGGTATGTAAGGCAAAAGGCAAAATCAGTGACAAGGTATTCCACAATACCGGAGGAGTGCTGATTTTATTTTCTGACATCATTGTTGATACAATGCACCACTGACCCACGCACATCCCCTCAGAGCCCATACCCCTTTATGCATAATGCAATTTTCTTTTCAGGGGTACATTTTAATAATTTCCTGAAGTTATCCTGAAGTATTGATCAACTTGCTTCTAAATTAGAGCACTTACTAAAACACTTTGAAGCACTTTCACAGTCAGTTTGATTTTAAACTTCCATCATCTTTCTGCAAAGATCTTGTTACCCCACAGTGATTGAGAGATAAAGTATCTCGGGAAGTGCAACCACCAACTCCTTGTTCTCACCTCTTCCCTAGGTTCCTTTTCCTCTTCCTTTTTGATAGGGTTCAAGTCACCAAGGCGTTCGCTTGGACAGAGTCACTTGGCTTGTGTGTGCATACTACCTACAGTATCAAGTGGTTTGATAGGAACAAGGCTGAAGGTTGATTTAGTTAGTCTTACAGTCACTTTAATTATGTTAAATGGAGATGTGTGGGATATAAGGATGTTATTTGGTCAAGTTGATGAAAGCTTTGAAGGTACAGTATTTTGTGATTCTTTGTACATCATCAAATTTTTCTAACTGCTTACACTTTACAGCTACAGAAAAGACATTTACATTTTACCAAGGTAAAAATGAAATAAAAGGAAACTGATGGCTTTTTTTTTTGGCTCATATTTTTTTTTTAATTAGAAGAAGCATTTCATTACAACAGCATTAACCTAAGTAACACACTCGGAGCAAGGATAAATCTCTTTCCAAAGTGGCTGTAAATTTTTAGGTTCACAGTTGAATTAATACAGTTATACAATATTGA
>NW_008329666.1:3775003-3784254 GCF_000622305.1 Nannospalax galili
TGGAATCTTCTAAGAATGATTTTGGCCTCAGGAACTTGGATGTTGTACTGACCTGAGATCCTGGCCGTGGCCATGCCACACAGGGATGCAAAGGCAGATGGGGTGGGAAGAAGCCCCAAGATTTCCCAGGGAGTGGATTGAGTAGCTGGGTTGTACTGGATGCAAAGGATCAAGGGGAGTAAAGGTAAGCCTTGGAGCCCCAGAAAGAGTCTGTCAGCCCCAGAAAGAGGCTGGCGTGTGTTGCAGGACCAGGGAAGTAGAGGGAGGTAAGGGCGGGTCCCGATCCAGAAGCAGTGCTCCTGGGGCCCAAGGAAGTCACTAAGTTGGTCTGGGTGAAAAAGATCAGGAAGCAGTATTGGTTCCCAGGTGTCTGGGGCCCCAAGACTAGGAATGGGACAGGGCCCAAACTAGGAGTAGAGAACAGCGGGGGAGATGGAAGGGTAAATGAGGCTGGGGGAGTCAAGGCACAGAGGGCCGTGCGTAGACTATGGGGAGCCTGCACTGGGCTCCCGGGCGTGGGGTGTGCTCACTCCCTGTGGATCTGCAGACTGCTCTGGGAAGCGGTGGCTCCGGGAGCGGCACAGAGGGTCCGCAGACTTCTCTGGGAAGCTGCGGCTCTGGGAGCAGTGGCGGACGCCCACCGGCTGCTTCTGGTCCCGCATTGTGATGTTGGCGACAGCTGGTGGCTGCCGCAACTTCTCTGATGCTGAGAGCTTGCTCTGCTACTGGAGCATTGTCCAGCCGGAATCCCATCTCTATTCCATCCATGTACTCTTCCTCAGGATGCGAGGCTCCTGGCCACTGAACCACGCAGGGAAGGAGTACGGAGACGGCGAAAGCTAGTGTGTCCATGGGTCGGTAACGGAGAGTGCTGCCCTCCGGGGGGATTAGGTCGCTGGTACACAAGACTCAAGGCTTGGTTCAGTCTGTGCTTACAGCTTTATTCTCTCTGGGACCCAATCTCTGGGACCCAGTCTCTGACCCAATCTCCCACTCTTAAGAGAAGGCTGGGATATTTTATACCATGGGGGTAGTTTTAAAAGCTTTGGCTGTTAGGTATTTTGGGGATGCCTCATTTGCGTGTGGAAATGGGCCCCCGCCAGGCTGCCAAACTGCTTGAAAACCACACAGGAAAGCCTAATGGTTACAGAGCCGGAGGCTACATTCCTGTGGCTGCTACTTCACAAAGGAGTCAGGAAAAATGCCGGGAAGACACCCTGCTGTGAAAGGAGTCTCTGCATATGGCTCCAAGCTCGTGAGCTGTCCAGACATGAAGAAACTTCTACTTTACACAACAGAGGTCCCCAACACTCCCCCACTTACATGCTCTTTTCTATTTTCCTAGAATCAACCTATATTCACTCTTATATAAATACACATACATAAAAATTAGAAGCTAAGACCTGCATATGAAGGACAACTTAATGTGTTTGTCTTTCTGATCTTCAGTTACCTCATTTAATGCAATATTTTCCTGACAACTTCATTTGTATTTATGGAAGAATAAAATTCCATTATGTATAGGTATCACATTTTTTCATTTAAAAATATTTTTATTTATTTGATGAGATTTTCATCCATGTACACAATAGATTGTTAATAATATTCTAATAATTCTTGACAATTTCACTCAGTGTATTTTGATCATATTCAGCACTCTCCCCTTCTATCAGATCCCCTCACACCCCAAAGTTGGTCTGGGTGAAAAGGATCAGGAAGCAGTATTGGCTCCCCAGGTGTCTGGGGCCCCAAGACTAGGAATGGCACAGGGCCCAAACTAGGAGTAGAGAACAGTGGGGGAGATGGAAGGGTGAATGAGGCTGGGAGAGTCAAGGTGCAGAGGGCCTCACGATAGACCTAGCCCAAGAGGCCTGAGGATAGGAGAGCAGGTTAGCCTGATGGCTTGTTTTATCAGTTCATGTTTCAATATGGGAAATTATGCACATCACTAAATTCTAAACCATAATATGTGGGTGTAAGTTGTTATTACATACTTTGCTATAAATATTTTCTTTTTGTTGAGACATTTGAAATTATTATCTCCATTTTTTACTTAATATAAATATTCCTTGAATATACCAGTCTTCCTATATATTCCTAAATGTGGGAGCATAATTATCTTATTGTAGGGCAACAAAACTTTCTGAAACATAATGCCCAATATGCATACAAAGTAAAAAACACACAAGACATGAAAAACATCTTTAAAAGACTTGGGATAATTTGTCACTTATCCTGTATCCCTGCTTTCTAGAAATTACCTATTGTTTTCAAAATGAATGGCATTCTGTGTCCTTTGAGCAACCACCTAAGAATTGGGAATAATGGCAACTCTATTGGGAAGCCAATAGAAAGTCCCACTTCCCTTTAAAGGTGTTGGCTTCTTTCACTGCCAGAATCTGGGTGTAATTTCAGCCTAGAATTTTCCCAATTATATACCCTACACAGCTTGTTTCCCCTTCTCTGAACTCCACAGACACTCTGAGAAAAGTCTTCCACAATGATTGTGATCTGGAGATATGGCAGGGGAGAGAAGGGTAGGTGTCGCTCTCTTACTGTTATCAATGAGAGAGGATCCCTTTACCTGCCTAGTTATTATTAGTCTTATGCATTTACCTTAAGATGCTGCCCCAAAGACCAATACCCCAATTTCCTTCCTGTCTGCCTGGACCCAAGATAATTAGGCTCTTTACTATGTTTTGTATATAATGAAGGGGGTAAAGTAGTTCTAGCAGGGAAAAAAGGCTCTCTCTCTGTGGTAAATATATTGACATTTACAGACACCGACAGAGCACAACATGGAGAGAGTAATGAGAAATTTGACTGCTTTCCCTTCTTCCTCTGCCTCCTGCTTTTGAGCTGCGCATCCCACAGTGAATCACTAGCTACAAAGAGAAGGGACTGCTTAGGGACTGACAATTGAGAGCATTTACAATTAGCTGAATTGATTAACCTTTACAAATGCTGTTACTTTATGAGGTGTTTTTCTCGGCCCTGGTTGAACAGTATGCCTTATTGATTCAACATTCTCCTTAACGGAAGCCCTGATTTGTCTGTGCCTCCACCAGTCATAATGCCTTGGTAATCACTTGTGCATGTGCTCTGACCAACACAGGAGACTGATTGGCATTATGTAAATAGGCTACTGCTCTCTGTAGGTAAGGTGCACGGTAGCAGAAGTGAGGGCACGGACCTGCCTCCCTGCAGCCCACAGGGACTGGCACAGCCCCTGTGCCAGCAGCTCAGGTAGGTCAGAAAATGGCTTTGTTCCAAATTCGAGCTTATTGCAGTTTCCTTAAACTGCTCCCCCAATGCATGCATGCAAAAAACAAAGTGGCACAACACTGTGAAATGTATTATCTGTAGGTCAAATTTTGAGATTACAGACCAATTTTGGGTGCCACTTTCTCTAGTGGCAAACATGCTTAATTCTTTTGCTCTGTTCCACTCAAAGAAGCTCTGTGCTTAGAAAAAATAACACCTAGGAATGTGCCCCCCCCAGCCCTTATTCCCGCAGAGCTACAGGAACAAAAGGAGATACCATTTGTTTTTCCTTCCTAATTGTTTCCTCTCCCCCCAGTTTCTTCCTTCCTGGTTTCATTTCAGGTGGTAAACTTTTGTGATCTTAAAGATAAGACCAGGTGGATTAAATCCAGAGGCAAATCCACTTGGTGTCCCCCAGTGTTTCTGCACCCAAGAGCAGCTCACCATGAGTGGGAGTCAATGGCAAATGGAAAAGCAGAGGCCCTTTTTGAATCACAAATTATTTAAAAATGATGAACAGTAACAGCAGTGCATTAAGTCTAACCCAGGGTTTCCCCGAGCATGAGGCAGTGCGTGAGGACAGACAGGCCCTGGAGACTCCCTTGCCAAACCCAACTTTGATGCTGCTTTTTGTGAAAAGTCTGGGAGGCTGGAGGCATGGACCTGAGACAGAGGAATTTGTGTTCTCTTCCAATTCAGATTTCAGCTTTCTTAATATTGAGACTGGTTTATCCCAGATCATGCTGAAGTGCAAACATTTTTCACTTGAGCTGCAGCTTAGTTGGGCCTGAACTGAGAGCGCCAACCCTGCTGACATCTATGCATGGAGAGGAAACCAAAACCAGACCTCAGTGACTTAGAGCACCTCATTCCACGCCAGGGCTGTATGACTGCGCATGTCACTTTGTATAACCAGTTATGTCTGGAGCAAGTTTGTTTTGCTTTATGTGATTAAAATGAATATTTGGCTTGACATACATGCAAATATATGTGCATTTATACTACTAATACACATATACATATTCAAATGCACAGGATTTTTATACATATGTGTGCATAAAAGAATTGAGTTTATGACATTCTAAGACACAGATGAGTAGTGATGGAACACAGCCATTTTTTAAAATGAGGTTTTGATGCATTTTTTTTTTTAAAGAAAAAAAAGCAGGAGCTGCTCGAGCAAGGTCTGCAGCGTTCGAGGCATGACAAACAGATTAGAAATCAGCAGATGCAGCACAAATTAAGATGTATTTAGCACAGCAGCCCATCAGATGTGTGAATGTCTTTTGTAACTCAGCATTGCAGGGTTGATGTATTGCACTTTAGACAGCTGATAATGAACCCTCCCAGCAATTAGAAGCGGGAAAACTGAGGAGTCAAATTGTGCTGTTCCCAGTGGGCTAAAGAAAAGGGGGGGGTGTGTGGAAAACCCCCAAGCCCCTGTGTGAAACTTATTTTTGTATGTGCTTGGAAAACAAAGACAAAGAAAATGTTTCAATTTATATACTGGTGTGTTTCAATTTGGCTTTTAAAAATTCCTGCTTCATTTTAATTACCACCCAGTTCTAAAGTGTCATTAAATAAGTATGAATTCTTTTGCAGTTACACACATTTTATACTCAACACAATGTCTTTCTTTCATGGGCTGCATTATTTAGTAATCTTATATTAAGACCATAACTTCAATCATTCTGCCTTTTAATGGCAGTGAGCTTGGTAATGGCATTGCGGAGCTGCTTCCGGACTATCATTTTGCTCTCCCATTCCTGTTAGTGTCTTGTATTTCTACGCAGAGTTTATTTCTGTGTGGTGCTTCCCACCCACAAGTCCCTGATTTCTGTTTCCTGTGCAGCATCGAAGTCCATCAATTGAGACAGTTCTGACCCAACCCGCTTCAGGGACTGATGGTGGACTGCTACGTTTGCTTGGGTTTTGTTGTTGCTGCTGTTGTTTTGTTGTAAATCAAATGCTTGATTTGGCATGCCACTTGTCTCCTTCTTGTGGAAAGAGACACTTACTTGTCCCTCTAGAGTCATCAGGCATCTGGGGAAGTATGGACTTTAGTACAAACCAAACAGTACGGAGAACAGTAAGCAGCAAGGCGAGGAAGCCTAATTGGTGCATCACCTAGGAACAGTGAGGTCTGACAGGCAATGTGTAGCCTGACTCTCCTAGAAAAATCTTAGATCAGTCAGATATCCATGGTATCAAAGGCATCCTTTCTTTGTATGTCAGTTCCTGTCAGTCTGTGTTTTCAGTCTGTATCCTTAATCCTAGACTTCCAAAGATAACCTCCCAGCTTCAAACTCTAACTGATGTAGAGGGTCGTGAGGGTAAAGTCAAACATTCACTCACAGTTCTATGGAGCAAATAAAAGTGCCACCATACATGTGATGATCAGGTTCCTCATGAACATGAAGAACAGGGTTTATTTTATAAGGTGGAAGCCTTCTCTGTCTACCCAAAGAGGGGCCCATAGAGTGATGTGCTGGGTTCCCATGACAACTTAAAGGGAAATTTTCACAATATCTGGAGGTCCTTGTTTTGTTTTTTTTTTTTTTTTTTCTGCAAAGAAAGATTTCTTCCCATGTCTTGCCACACAGCCACCTGTTTTCAGGAGGGTTTTTACTCTCTAGTTAGCCCAGTCTCCCTGCCCCAGATGCGTCCTCTCACCACCCCTTAGCTGCTGAAGCATGCCATCCTTTTTGTTTTTTGTTTGTTATTTCTTCTGAGAAAAGGTCTTCCTGTAGCCCCCAGCTGGCCTGGAGCTTGCTATGTGAACAGGCTGGCCTTGAACTCACAGAGATCCGCCTGCCTCTGCCTCCCAAGTGCTGGGATTAAAGGCGTGCACCACCACATCCTTCTTACCCAGTTTATTTTCCCAGACCTAAGAAAGGCTTACTCTACTGATGTCCTTATTTATGATTCCTCTCTGTCCCTTTTAGACATTTATGCTGATGACCCCACATGTCTTTAGTTTGGTCATTTACAAAGTCAGAGAGAAGAGTTAGGAGATCTTGAACCACTTGAAGAAAACACAAAACATTGTGCTCTGCCACCCAGTAGAGACTTTGCACTCGCTTTATCTCTCAAGTCTGCACAGGGCCTTAGCAAATTATAGAATTTTGTTGCATAAAATTTTCTTTTGAGTTCATTTTCTGAAATTCTTCCTTAGAAAAGGACATAGGTAATAGGCAATTCCATCTAAGGTGACTTCTATTGTGGGTGTGTGTAGGGCAAATCAAGGACTCTTAGCATGTTTTTCTTCTGGCTATCTAGTTCCATTTTTCTTCACGGTTCTTAACCCTTCTAAATCCTCTCTTATCATCAGGGAATGTATTTCAAGACTCCCAGCAACAGCCTGAAACTGCCGATGTTGAATCCTATATACTCCCCATAGCCCATACTTACAATGACATTTAATTTATAAATTAAGAAGAGTAAGAGATTAACAAGAAAACACAGCACGTATATTACAATGTACTGTAATAAAAGTAATGTGAATTTAGTCTCTTAAAATACCCAACTCTATTCCATTTTCTTTCTTTTACAACGATGTGGCATAATACAATGCCTCCCGGATGCTATGTAAGTGTTACATGGATGGAAGCAGTGTGATAACCTCAGTAAGTGCTCTGATACTGTAGGGTGAGGTATCCTGAATCCTCAGGTCTCTCTGGGCTTCATGCAGGCAGCGGTATTGGTTCTTGGGCTCCCAAAAGACAGGAATTCAGATGGGACACAGGAGCAGAGCAAGCACTCAATATTCAACTTGATCCAACAAAGAGGCAGAAATACATTCTGTTGTGCTTTGTATGGTGTATGCAGCTTGCTAGTGGGTGTACATGTTGAGGCCAAAGTTGACTTCTGGGGTCTTCCTTGATTGCTCTCCACCTTATTTTTTTTAATTATTTATTTAATAACCATGTAATTAGAAGAAGCATTTCATTACAACAGCATTGACATATTCAATAACAATTTCCTGAGCTAAGATATATCTCTTTCAAAATTGACTGTAAATTTTTAGGTTCACAGTTGAATTAATACAGTTATACAATATTGAACTCTGTATAAAGCCCATAAGACATAAAATTGAATGAGGTTTTAACCTTTAAGAAACATCTGCATTTCATTTTAAAATATATTGTTTCATATTTCATACCGAAAAATTCATTTTTAATATAATTGACACTAAGGTGCACATGCGTTTCTAATCTCTATATATCTGATTATTACTAGTGACAGTTGGTTACTTTCTGAGCTCCTTGGCATCTGAGCATGGATATATTATTTTTATTATTTTTAAAAATTTATTTATACACCCACTTTCCAGGTAGCACCCTCCCATAGCCTCCATCCCCCGACTAGAGCCCTTATACTCTGATATCCCTGCTACTATATGCTGTGTTGTTGGCACCCCAGCCATTCTCCACTACTTGCCCTTCTGATGAATCTAGTCAGCCTATCTAGAGGTCTTTGTTTTAGGAGGGTCAGCTGTTCCTCATCTAGCGGTAATCAGTTGTCAACATTCCTTTAGATAAGATTGGGGTCTGCTGTTCAATTTCCCAGTTCTATGCTGGGTTACTGTCTGGGAATCCCTTTGGCCAGCCTGGCCAACAACTCAAAAGAAGGTATCGCTTGTCTGGCATTGTTGCTTCTTAACGTGGCCTTTAGCTATACGTATGGATGCTTATGAAATTATATTGACCCCTTTAATCTTTGGTTATACTTTCCTTTTGGGTGTTTAAGGCCATACAGTTGGTCCAGATAAGCCGATTTATTTTTACTCTAAAGGTTGTTTGAGGATCTGTCCCTCAGGGGTCAAGTGGGTTTGGGAGGAGCCCCTGACTCCTTTCTTTTACCAGTTCTGCCTATGTGAAGATAAGTCAAAGGTCCTGCTCAACCATGGTTGGCTTCGCTTGGAAGCATGGAGGAAGTGGTTTCTCTGTGTTGACCCTCCTCTTTATAGACTGGACACTGGTTCAAGTCCATCTGGTGGGGTCTTCTCGGCCTCCTTGATCAAAAGGTCAGGTGACCCACCACCATTATAGGACATTTTGAGAGATGCTCATAGTCCCCTGGAACTAGTCAACCTAGGAAGGCAAGGAGCAAAAAGTGTCCTTTATGCCCCTCTGAACAAATTATTATAGGCCTCAAAGTATGTCTGTTAAACACCCAAGAAGGTTAGTTCCACCAGTCTGGTATTTTTAATTACTGTTTCATGTAGATAAATCTTGGGCAAAGACCAGTTGTTCTAAGATAAACATTACCTAGACATATATTTCTTGATCTGCTATGTATAATTTGTCAATAGGTTGTAGGAGTAATACGGTTCCCTCTGGTTTTCAAAACTAGCTAGGCTTTATTTATCTCTCGCATTGTCTCACCCCTCCATCATGGTTTTCCCACTTAAGGTGCCCCTATGTCCCCCTTTTCAAAAAGACCAAAAAAAAAAACCCTCCATTTTTATCCATATCTCCCTTATTAACACCTGTTTCCTACTGTTCTCTTTCAGATTCTTTCTTTTCCTTTACCTCAGTGGTTCCTTTTCATTGTCCTGGTTCCTGTAGTTATGTCTGGATACAAACTCACTTATAAGTATTTGGTGCTAGGATCCACATATGAGGGAAAACATCTGTTGTTTGTTTTTCTGAGTCTGTGTTTCTTCACTTAGTATAAGAACAGTTTCTAGTTCCATCTGTTTACCTGCAAATTTCATGAATTTATCTTTCTTTACTGCTGAGTAAAACTCCATTGTATAAATGAACCACATTTTCATTATCCACTCATCAATTGAAGTACACTTAGGTTGCTTCCATCTCTTAGCTATTGTGTAAAGAGCAGCAACCAACATGGATGTACAAGTGTCTCTGCAATAGCATGAGTTCTTTGGGTATATGCCAAGGAGTGGGTCAAATGGTAGGTTCATTTGTAGTTTTTTTAAGAGTTCTCCACACTGCTTTCCATAGGGGTTGAACAAGTTTGCA
>NW_008329666.1:3784455-3804455 GCF_000622305.1 Nannospalax galili
TTGAGAACTCTCTCTTCAGATTCATAGCCCATCCTTTAATTGGGTTATTCTTGTCTTGGTTCTCTGTTTTTTGAGTTCCTTATATATTCTGGATATTAAACCTCTGTCGGATGCGTTGCTGGTGAAGATTTTCTACCGTTCTGTGGGTTTTCTGTTTGCTTCCCTGGTTTTTTCCTTTGATGTACAGAAGCTTTTTAGTTTAATGAGGTTCCATTTGTTAATTCTAGCCCTTGTTTCCTGAACAATTGATGTCCGGGTTAGAAAGTCCTTTCCCACACCTAGATCTTGTAGGTTTTTCCCAAAGACAGGGTCCATCACTGAATCTGGAGCTTGCTGTTTCAGCTGCACTGGCTGGCCAGTGAGCCCCTGTATTCTCCTGTCCCCACCTAAACCCCTGCACTGGAATGACAAGCATGTGCTGCAAGCCTGATTTTTATATGGGTGCTGGGGATTCAAACCCAGGTCCTCATGCTTGCATAGCACACACTTTACCCACTGAGCCTTCAGAAACATAGTCTTTAGGAAAAAAGAGCAGCAGAACCCAGCAGCAATGTCCTTCATCTGGGTAGGCATGGAGCTTGTATTTCTCCTCGGAGGACACTGCCAGGAAAGGGACATTTTTTTTTTTTCTAAGTCTTTTTCTTTAAAGCCAGTATTCAATCTAAATGCATGTATAAGATGCAAGAATATGCATAGGGGTATAAGTACTCCTAAAGTTGAAAAGTTTACTAAGGCTGTGTGCCTGCTGTCCTGGGCAGGCAATCCTTGAAGCCAAATGAGCTGATCCATCTAGAATCTTTCACTATAATGTACTGCTCATTATGCCCTGTGTTGGGGTTCTGTGGTAAGTCTTCCTAGAGTCAACTTCCTGCCTAACAATTTTGAGATAACTGCTAAGTGACTAATGATCAGGCAACAAGTACAGAAAATAGAATAGTTTGTGTCTGGGGGGCTGGGGTGGGACTGTGTTAGACTTCACTACACTATTCAAAATGGCATGCAATTTAAGCTTATGACTTGTTTCTATCTGGACTTTCCTGCTTAACATTTTTAAATGTGCAGTTGAAATGACAGCAAGGAAATAACTGACAAAGGAGGAGCCCTTGTGAACATCAATCCTCGAGTGAGGTGGGAAGAACAGGCTAGTTCCAGATTACAGCAGTTAGGCTTGGTTTTCCCATCATTATACTCTCTGTATCACGTGATGTTTAGAACTACCAGGACAGATTGGAATGGTTTCCGTTACGTAGGGCCGTACCTGGAGAAGTTATATGGAAAGTTTTGCTGCAGTCCATTTCCACCTTAGTTAGAATTGTAGGAAAAAAGACATCAGGGTAGTATGGTGCCTATGAAAGAGCTCTGGCTTCCAATTTCAAAACCATGAATTCTGAGCTTTTCCTTGCTCTCTGTGTGACCTTTGCTTAGCTATGAAGATGACGATTCATCACTCAGATCTGGCCCATTGGTGGGTCCAGATACGTGGACACAGGGATACTTGGAGTGGTCTTCAATCTTTTTCTCCCACAATGCAGTATTCCATTTTCTGAGGTTTCACTTTCTTTAGTTTTAATTACCAACAGTTAAAAAGTATTAAATGGGCCAGGTGTGGTGGTGTGAACCTTTAATCACAACCCTCAGGAGGCAGAAGCAGGTGGATTTCTGTGAGGCTGAGTCCAGCCTGGTCCACATAGTGACTGCTAAGCAGGCTGGGACTAGGGAGACCATATCAAAAAACAAAACAAAACAACAACAAAAACCAACAACAACAACAAAAACCATGAGTGTATTGCTTGCATGTAGGTAGGTGGACCCTTGTGCAGTGCCGGCAGAGGTCAGGAGACTGTGTTGGATCCCCTGGAACTGGAGTGACAGTTGTTAGCTGCCATGTGGTGATGGGAATCGAACCCAGGTTCTCTGCAAGAACAGTCCGTGATTTTAACCACTGAACCATCTCTCCAGACCGATGCATGAGCTTTAAATTGCACATCATTCTGAGTAGCATGGTGAGACTTCATACTGTGGTCCCTTGTTTTACCTGGGGCACCACCTTCCTTTTGGCCAGCATATCCATGCTATATCTACAATACTTACCCAGACTTAGCCTCCTGGGTATCAGTTTCATGATTCTACCATCACTTGCATGCAAATAACTCATTACATAATGCTCCAGAGTACCTATTAATCTTAATAATTTTCTTAGTATATTTTTTTATAGTTGCTCTATTTTTGTTGTTAGTCTCTTGCTGTATCTAATTTATAAATTAAATGTCACCCTAGGAATATATAGGGACAAAAACATGCAGCTTGGTCTACCCACAGTCTCAGGCATCTACTGGGGCTCTTAGGAGATATCCCCTGAGTGATAAAGGGGTCTACTGTACTGGATATTGTTCATTTTTACTATCGAATGCCTTTTACAGATTTCTTAAAGTAGAAATAATTGGCCATAGATACTAAGCTCCCTTAGAGTGACTATTCAAGGATTATTTGAGTTTCTAGGAAATTGCTTTATCAGTTGGGGGTGATAAGTACAATGAGATTCAAGGACAGTATAGTACAACAGGACAGTGGACTTGGCTTTCTGTATGAAATGGTCCCAAGCCTTTTGATTACCTAGATCTTATAGCTTTGTCCCTTGATCGTGTATCCTTCTCCAGTTGCAACCGTGTTTGCTTTCCTCACTCACACTGGGATGCTCCATTTCCAGACCCTACATCATCAGCTCTAATGACAGCATTACAGGTACATATGATAGATGGTGTGGTGTATATTATGCTGGGGTCCTTAGTGTTTCCAGTCAGCAAAAAGCTCAGAAAGGCAGTAAAACTCTAACCATCCAGAAGGCTGTAGTGACAATGACTTTCAGAATGGTCACCTTGTAGTGCAGTGTTTGGGAGTGGGGCTTTTCAGTAGGAAAACTCCAGTTTCCTAGTTTTTTTTTTTCTATTCATTGCAAGCACTACTTGTGTTAGGTAATTATATCACCAGTAAAAGTCTTGATCTGTTCTAGAAAATTATTTGCTATTTGAAGGCAATAGTTACAGGATTGATTTCGTGATCATAAGCAGGAGGTACCAAGCCCAACAGCATTATGAATGGGAGAACAGAAACAAGGACCAGAAAAACATGCTGTTGAACGTGGGAGGAGAAAGTGCAGCCTGCTGTGTGGTTTAGTAACACACTTTCAGAGTAATGTTTTCAAGGCAAACAAAATGTTCTCTGTTAAAATCTAGTTCTATTCTTCGCCTTAATTAATATTCAAACTATAGCATTTGACCTTCATTTTCACGCTGGGTGATATTAGTAGTTATTAGCAGTTATCATTTGATATGATAGTTTTTAAATTAGACAAGATTGCCAGCCACAGTATTCTGATTGCCTCTAATCAGTAAGGAGCAGGGCTGTCTCTGAGCAGATGAGGTAACTTCTAGGTTTTTAAAAGGGAAACGAACCTGACTGCTTCACGGTGTTCCATTTCGTCTGCGTTTTAGGTGGATTTTCTTCCCCAGGCCTTCACTGATTTAACTGGTTGTCAGTATATAATGTTCAATGAAAAAAACATAAGCATTTTATTTAAGCAAAAAGACATGAAATTACTTCCAGGTAAATAAAAAATACTATTTCTTTGTTCAAATGATTTTTTTCTGTGAGCTGTTGTGTTAAATATGCTCTTTGTACCTCCTAGCTAAAGCCTGATGATAAAAGAGTAATTCTAAGATGACTAGACAAACTTAAACCCAATAATGCGTTGATAAGCACACTTGTTGCAAACTGTCTTAGAACATGGCTTCTTTCTTAGGGGTGCTGGGATGATTAAACATGGGGGTTCACAATGTCAGGTTTTGTATCATGATAATTTTAAAACAAGTGATTATTTTCCTATATAGCTACAGATTGATTATCCATAATAATAATATAATACTGATATATTCATAATTATAATAATTTCTAACATTTGCATGCCGTTTATGAAATATTTTGCATAAATTATTTCATCATCATCAGAGTCCTGTAAATTTAATATTATCATCCCCATCATATAGTTAGAAACCCAATGCTTAGGAGTAACATTAATTTAACATCAAATGTCTGGTAAGTGATGAATCTAATACTTGAATGTCAAATGCTGGAATGCTGGGGGATTTATTTCTTAGGACTCATTATATTGAAAACCTGTTATTTAACTTTTAAAGAAAGCCTAGCTTTTGTGTGTACCTCTCCATCGCTTAAAAAGACCACTGCAGTTCTGAGCCTTTCTTCTGTCTCATCTCTTCTTCCCAAACTGCCCTTTCACTGATTCACAAAAGAGAGGCATATTCTTGTCCCTGGAGATTCTTGGTCTGTTGGTATGGGGTAAAGAGACCACTTCCTGCCCTCAATATAGTTCTTAAATGCTTTCTTTTGAGAAAGAGGTTCATAATAGCAAGGACGCGAGATTTGGAAAGAACTACTGAAGGAGAGAAGGCCTTTTTTTCATCCAGACAATAAACTTACACTAAGGAACTATTGTTGACTACTGTGGGAGACCAAAATGTATCACTCCAAAAATATTAAGGGTCATTGTGCCAAAGAAAATTAAAAGGAACCAGATGCAAGAGAGCTGTCTGCTGTCCTATTTGTTAAAAGTAGGTCATAGATTTACAGAGACAAAAGTCATTCCATCTTCCCTCATCTATGGGGAGAGCAAAGATTAATCACTGAAGACAGTTTTAGGCCCTCACATACCTTGAGATGATGCTGGAGCAATTTATAGGAAGGAGCTTTACTAAGTCATCTCTATCTACTCCGTGTGCTGCCTATAGAATCCAAAAGCTCTTTCACTTGTCTTGTTAGTCCTTTGAAAGTTTGCTGGTTTTTTGTTTGTTTTTTTTTTTTTTAACAGATGCAGCTGTGGTTTGGATGTTAAATATCTTGCAAAACCCCATGATCTCATGGTGGCACTAACAGAAGGCAAGGCCTAGTGGGAAGCTCTAGGTTGTTGGGGATGTTCCTTCAAAGTGGGCCTTGTGCTCCAGTCTCTTCTTTTTCTCAGCCCTCTGTATGGAATGCAAGCAAGCTTTCTCAACCCCACACCCTGCCTTTACATAGGACATAGCTAACTTGCTGATTCTCTAATTCTGAAAATGTAGGTCTTTCCAACAATGCACACAATCCTGCTCTGTACATTCTTAAAATATGTCTCCTTGTATTTATGTGAATTTCTTTTCTAGGCTAGATTCCAAGTAGAATTGTTGAGTCGTAGGGTTTCTACATTTAAAATTTTAAGTAGATCCTTGATTAGATGATCCTTTCTTCTCAATGGAAACTTTAAAACAAATAGTTAATAATGTCCACAAAATATAGAAAGAGAAGATGATGTACCTGCATCATTTGTATACTGCCAGTAAAATTGTGAAGGAATCAGAGGTCTACAAGTATGCACAAGCATGTCTTTATATGATGACCTTTGTAGTAATGAAAACATGATGTTTTATAGGCAACAGTGATGCCAGAGAAATTTATTTAGCTGCTTTTTCTTTATGCAAGATTAGATGTTCAAAACATGGAAAGCAAAACTTTAGTTGTCTTCTTGAGTTTTTGCCAGTAAAATTGTGAAGGAATCAGAGGTCTACAAGTATGCACAAGCATGTCTTTATATGATGACCTTTGTAGTAATGAAAACATGATGTTTTATAGGCAACAGTGATGCCAGAGAAATTTATTTAGCTGCTTTTTCTTTATGCAAGATTAGATGTTCAAAACATGGAAAGCAAAACTTTAGTTGTCTTCTTGAGTTTTTGTTAGTTTTTGGCTGATTTTAAAAGTGTATTAGTTTATTGAGCTTTGCTCCATCCTGCCTTTGGTACTGCTCTGTTCTATTATGGGCAAGTGAAATTTCCCAGGCACCTTGTACCTGCTGGGAAAAGTGAATGCAGTCAGAAATCCTCCACAGCATTTGGGTTACTACCATTTCTCAGGAAGTTCTAAGGTACTTTATAATATTACCACTCTGCTTTCCCACATTTCCTTTACTAATCTGTGACCACATCGTGTGCTATAAAGTGATTAGCGTGCCGCTAGCAAGCTTGGAAACTCACAAGCAATGGGCATCTAATAACCTAAAGTTAAGAGCACATGACTGGTTATGCCATAAATAAGATGCTTAGCCTTGTGCCAGATATGAGTCCTTTAGACTTTGAGTTTTGCCTCTGAACAGTGAACATGTTGGCTATATCCCAGCCTACGTCCCACACTGCTATTTTATGCCATGTTTGTCATACATTCTTTTGAACTATTAGAAAGGGCTTAAAGGGGTTTTCTTCTCTATTTTAGTGATAGAGCAATCCAGGAAAGCATGTGTTTTATATGTATTAAATGTAACATCAGCTAATTGATTATACCCAATAACTCAGGTCTAAAATTTATGGAGATGAGATGTCTTTAAATAAAATGATATGCAATCATAATTCTAGAGAGTTTCGTGACAAGGAAATCGAAACACAAATAACATGAAAGCAATATTTCTGACAGGAATCTGTTGTTTCCTTGAATGGCCTTACACTGCATGGAGAGAGGGGAGAGGGAGGCACACTGGAGTTTGAATAATTTTAATATCAAGATTTATGCGGATTATCTGAAGCTATCTATAAATCAAAAGTGTTTACCCCAGGGTAGCTTGGGGCAGTTTGCCGGTCTGAGTTCAAAATCAGATAGAAATGGCATTAAAGTTCAACTCCACCATTAGCAGTTACATTTTCATAAATGAACTAATTTCACTGCAACTTAATTTCCTAACCTGCAATTTAAAATCTATATTGTATAGATTTATAGGGAATAAACTATCTTAGGTAAAGTGTTTGGTACCTAATAGTTTCTTTAAAATAGATTATCAGCTTTATTTTTATTTTTATTGTCCTTAAAAATCTGCTGAGATGTTCATAGCACTAAAACATGAAAAAAAAAACTCAGTATGTAAGAGTACATGACATATTTAGAGCTCTCTATGTATCTGATTATATGTTGGATACTAGAAATACAATGAGCAGACATTATTTTTGCCTTTATGATATTTATGTTCTAGTAGGAGAGAATATAAAACAGAACAAAAATATTACACAGGTTTTGATAATTTTTCTAAAAGTCACCCTCTTAGCACAGAAAGCAGCATGCCAGTCTCATAATATAAAAGAAACACAGGAGTTATAGAACTAATAACCAGGAAATATTAGTTAGTATTGATCAAAGAAGAAACCTATTGTATTAAAAAGGAAAGTTTAAGTTAAGGGAGAATAATAACTTCTTGGAAGATGTGCACCAGTCAGCAAGATGTTGTTGAGAGACAATGACTCAAACAAAAAAAGTAACTAAGTTTCTGAGCTAAGTCACTGATGTTTTACTCTGGAAGAAGCCTGGGGCTGGAATTTGTGAAGAGGATAGGATTGTTGTGGCTGTTGTCTGGATTATAGCAAGTCTGAACACTTGGATGCTGATGGTTTGCTATATCTCTCATGATGTGGTCAGGGTGAAGAAATGAAGTTTTTGTGAACTCATTTGCCACATCTCCTGTGTTCTGCATTGCCACTGTGTGCTGGACCATTTAAGAGCAAGGCAATAATACAGCAAGGCATGGTGTAAGGAATAATTTCCAGTCTGAAGAGTGAATGGGCCTCTCAGTGACTGTAGGGAGGATGGTTCATCAATCCCAGTTCCACTGAGAACGGAAATTGCTGGATGAGAATTTGAACAGCACACATTTAAAGGCAGCAGAGAGTTGCTGTGATGTGAAGAACTGAAGGAATGAGATCCTGGAAAAGAAAAAATCCACAACAGCAAGAGAAATGAGCCAAATATTTAGGGTCTAAGACAAATGGAACATTATGAAGGGAAATGTGAGTGTCCTTAAAGCACTGAAATAGTTCAAGGACTGAACACATGTTATGCGGCACTGGAGACTGAGAGGACGAAGGAGAGGCATACAGTTAGATGACAGAAAACAGGGCACATACAGAAGTAAATTAAACATCTGAAGTTAGAGGCAAGGGTGGACTTAATTAAACATCTGAAGTTAGAGGCAAGGGTGGACTTCTAAAGTTCAGCACTGTATGCAAGGAGCAATTTGCCTAATAAAATGCATAAATTTATAAATACTTCAAGTATGCATAAATAATTTTTATACATATATAAAATGTTTTGAACTAGAATAAAATAATTAGCAAAGCATTTCAGGTCCTTAAGTCATTGCTACCAATTAAAGGAACTAGGTATATTGAACAGAGAGACAAAGAAAAATTGCATCCGTGGTACTGCCAAAGCACTCATGAATCCCACCTTTTGGAAGGCAGATTTAGAAAGAAGAGTTCACATAATAATTTGTCTTTTTTCTGAGTATAAATCTACTCTCCCTGGATTAGTTACCTTTTCTATTGCTATGATAAAATATCTGACAAAAGCAACTTGAGGGAAAGCAGTTTGTCTCATAGTCAATCATGACTGGGAAGTTAACAGCGGCAGGAACATGAGGCAACTGGTCACATCCAGAGTCAAGAAGTAGAGAGCTGTGCATGTTCCTGTTCAGCTCCCTTTCCCATTTCTATCCAGTCCAGGACCCAGCCCAAGGAATGGTGCCTCCCTCTCTGAAGGAGGATATTGCCATTTCAGTTAACCTAATCAAGATAATCCTTCCCAGGCCTGTCTAAAGGCTTGCCTGCTAAGTGAATCTAGATAGTTTCAAGTTGTCAATCAATATTCTCTATCATACTTCCAAATATGTGTGTATGTTTCAGTGGATATTTGAAAGTATAGCAAGGATACACTTTAAATATAATATTGAATTTCCTTGTTGGGTATAGTGGCAGTATTGGGTCTTCTACAAAAAGAATATATACCAAAATAATTGGGGCTACATCTTGTACAACACAGTGTCATCAATTGAAATTATTGTTCATTGGAATCTATCTGCTTGGGGCCTATGAATACTTCTAGAGAGAAAGGTGCTTGTTTCAACTCAGTGTATTATTTAGCTAAAATGTTTTGAAACAAGCTGGGGCTTTTTCAAAGGGGAGCATGCAATCCACTATTTCAAAGTGGTTATTCTTGGGAAATAAATGAACTCTGAATAAGCAAGAAATATTCACTGTGTGATAGTCACTTCTCTAGGAGTTACTAATGCACTGTCAACCATCTGTCAATCACCTAAGCACCCGTTAATAAACAAAATAGTATACAAATGATCAAATGATTAATTTATCAATAATCAGGAGAGCTTTTAAAAGCTCTTACTATTTCTAAACAATTATTTAGTCTTGGCTTTATTGATAGAAAAATCACATATTTGATATTTGGTCAAGGTTGTTTATATATATAGTAGACCAGCTGCCCCAGTTCGTGGGTAGACAGAAATTTCCATTAGGAGAAGGTTCAGTGTTTCCAAATGCTGTGCTTGCTTGGCTGTGGCTTGCTCTGGAGTGAGCTTGTTTCTTCCCCAGTGACTAACACTCCCTTGATCCATCACTTCCAAGGCTTCTTTCCTTCTGTGCTCTCCTGCCATATGGTTTGTCTTTTCTTGAATGCCATGGTAGCGTTCTTTTTCTTCTTGTTTCTCACAGTTCTTATGCATTAAACTCTCATTTGTTCAAGCATGTACCTATATATTTATGCGTGTATTTAAAATATAGATTTAGCTATTGTATTAAATACATGTTATGTTTTAAAATAGAATTACTCACTTTACAAAAGACAGAAGCTCAGGCCAACTGAGAGAACAGCAGACCTGTCCCATATCCAATGTTCCATCCTGGGCATGGGTCAGTGTATAGGGATCAAACACACCATTTTTTTGTTCCCCCCCTCCCCGCTCTCTCTGACTGAGTGTGATTAACTGTTGTATGTGTTCCTCCTATCCTTTCTTCCAAATGCATTAAAAAATGCACATGCAATGTTTAAATAGGATGATTTTTACTTAAAAGTATTGAGTTCATTGTGACACAGATAGCAAGACTCAAATTTTACAGACATTCCAGTCTCTCACACATAATGGATGAAGTTAATAGAACTTAGACACATAATAATTTTTTGAGCATCTCTGGTTATCAACATTCATACCCTGGTATGTGTGCTTTCCATATAATTTTAGAGTACTGATATATTCAGTACTTGATCTGATCATGCAATAATCACTTCCAAATGAGTCCTGTAATTCTAGACAAATTTACTATTCTCCAACAGTGTAGAATTTATCATTCTTCTTAAATACTTTGAAGAATTTGTCAGTGAACACTGTTTAAGCTATAAATTCAGTTTCTTTGATAATTATACAATTATTTAGGTTCTACCATTCCCTATCGGTGACTGTTAATAGTCTGTATTTTGGAAGAATTGGACCATTGTTCAAGATGTCAGGTGTGTGCAAAGAGGTTTGGTCTTCGTAACTTTCTCTTCACTGTGAGATCTGCAATGATTCTTTCATCCTTTATTCTAGAGGCTAATGAGGATCTTTTATCACTCTTGTCTTTACTTCTCTTTCAGGGGCTTAACGATTTCATTGACTTTTATCTCTTTATAATTGATATTTTCAAAGAGTTAGATTGTTATTTCATTGATTTTTCTTTATTTTTCTGTTGCCAAATTCTTGATTATTATTCATATACTAATGATTTTCTGCCTTCTGCTTGACTTGATATATTTTGATCTCTTTCTACCTTAATTTTTTCTTTTAGATTTATTTACTTGTTTCCTTATGAGTTTCTGTTTGCTTGCATGAGCTTCTGTGTACTGGGGTACCTGCAGAGGCCAGAAGAGGGTGTGAATCTCCTGGAACAGGAGTTGTAGGCAGTTGTGAGATACTTGTTTGTGCTGGGAACCAAATATGGGCCCTCTACAAGATCATTAAAGCTCTGAACTGCTGACCCCTTCTCTTCAGATCTCTTTTCTAGTTTTGTAAGGTAAAAACTTAGATCATGATAACTTCTTTTCTAATATGTTTAGCTATATATTTCTCTGTAAGTACTGCTTTTACTGTATCCCACAAAGCAGGGTATGTTGTAATTTTTCCAATTTCAAATATTTTCAAATATTTTCTAATTTGTCTTGAGACATCTATTGATTTATCATAACTGTTTAGGGTTAGACAATGCGAGAGATAAATAATGCCTAGCTAGTTTTAAAAACCAGATGTAAGGAAGGTTTATCCATTAATATGTTTTTTATTAAAAGATATGTAACATTTTATTTATAAAAATAGTTTGATATTTCTCTGTAGAAATGTGGTTGTGTAAATGCTTTTCCTCTTCTTAACTGAGATTATAAAAAATTAGCAAATTAAAACTATCAGAGCCCTATATATCTTTCAATGCTCAGAACAAATAATTTTCCTATAAATTTTGTTATCAGCTTGTTATGTGTATCAGTTGAAGCACACAGAAAATACTTAAAGGAAGTAAAAAATTAATTAATACAATAATTAAAATATGCAATGAAGGAAAGCTAACCTCTTATTGTTGCAAAGAGTGTCTTGGTATCTTGTACAATCTTGTATTAGGGCATTGCTCTCAATTACAAAAATTAAACTATCAAGTGATAAAGTTTAAAGAATGATTCAGAGTGCTATGTTTTGTACCCTTTTTTGATCTCTATTAGATTTTATTTCAAAATTGTAAAAGAGCTTCAATTCATCTTTTCACTGGGGCCCAAGATAATTCCCCAAATATCCTATATGCTTCCTAATGTGCAGTTTTTTTCATTATTTTTTATAGCATGCAAGTCCACTCTGTAACAACAGATATTCAGTACTTTTAGGTGGAAGAGCAGAATGAAGTTTGTTTAAGACAATATTTACTTGTGACATTATCTTCAGATGCTGAGAGGAAATATGAGTTTAAGTATCAAATTTTTAGAGAGTGTGTATTTTCTAAGATAAAATGTGAACTGGCTTGAAAAAAATATAACCACAGGTACAATAGTGGCACGGATACTATGGGAATAATCAATTGCCTTTTAATTGACTTAAGGCCCACTTCATAATATTTAATTCATACTTGACACTGTTATCAGGGCCAAGAACTGGTGGCTAGACAGGTCACAGGCCACAGGGAAAGACCTACTACTATCACCCTACTGAATAAACCTAGTATTCAACCGACTCATAGTGACTTATTGTTATACCCATAGATTAGCACATTTCTCAGCTCTCATCAGAGAAGGTTCTTCTTTCAGCAGATGGCAACTAAAACAGCTTCCCACAAATGGTCAATGTGCAGAGAATAAGACACTGTGGAGTGGCCAGCCCTAAATGGGACATCTATACAGTACCCTCTTCACCCAACAGGGATCATTGAAGAGGAGGAGGCAGAAAGATTGTAAGAGCCAGAGGTGGTGGATGGATACAAGAAAACTGTGTTGTCTGGGCACTACAGGGTAAATGAAGATATGAACCCACAGCACTTATGATGGCATACACAAACTACTTTATTAAACTTCATTCTTAGGACAGTTTTAAATGCACATAAAATTTCAGTGGTAAGTATAGAAATTTCCCATATGTCCCTACTCCCCAAACACCCATGTATAGCCTTCTCATATCAACATTCACTCCAGAACGCTGCCTTTGGTACACCCTACAAGCTGTTCACACAGCAGATCATCCTGAGTTCAGTTCATAGTGCGGTTCACTTTTGGTGCTGTACATTCTGTGCATCTAAACAAGTTGATGTATTAGTAGCACACAGAACAATGCTGATGCCCCAGAATACTCTGTTTTACCTTTTCATCCCTCCTCTGTTCCAAATCTCACCAACCACTGATCACTTCAGTATCTCTACAGACTTTCCTTTCCCAGAATTCCACAGAGATGGAACCAGTGTGTGTGCTGTTCTAAATCCTTGCTCAATTTGTCCTGTTGTCAATGTTCTGGATTTTGATAATCCCACTAGGTATGTGGAAAGTTTTCATTGTTTGATATACATTTATGTGATGGCCTATATTACAGAGCAGCTCTCCATATGCTTATTTATCGTCTGTATATTTTCTTTGATAAGGTATCTGTTAAGATCTTTGGTCTCATTAAAATAAAATATGTTAATTTTTAAAATTCAAAACTGGAAGTATTATTGTTTTCTGTAATATTTGCTGACATCAAATCACTAAATATTAGAACTGTGTGACAATTCAGTTTGTGGGAAACTTAATTTTCAGTGGGTTTAAAAGGCCATTGTTATAATTAGGCATGTTCAACCTTTTGAAATTAGGACACATTGTCATCTTCAAAATTCATGCTCAGAAATGCAAAACTAAGTTCCAAAAAAGTCACAAAAATATTTTATAATAATTTAAATAAGTTGAAGATGTTGAGTTGTGCAACATTCATATTTAGCCTTTCTTGCATATGGCCTGCAGACTGGGGGTTGGACACTCCTGAATAAAACCAGTCAACATTTAAAAGTGTGTCTCAGAGTGTATGAGTTGAAGGTATGTTCTCTACCATAGAACAGATATAACTTTTACATGTTTACTGATGAAATATTTATTACTGTACAAGGATAATCAATATATACTTTTCAGGAAAAAGTCATAACATTATGGAAAAACACTCCCCAAAGATGATGATATTAATCTTGGTTCATAAGCTTGTATAAACACCTCTTAGTTTGCTTTTTTTTCAAGAGTAGAGATAAAAAATTACAAATGCATCCATCAAAAATTCATACCATGCATCTTGCTCTGAAAAGAATTGAGGTTCAACATTGCAAAGCTTTTCCATTGCTGGTATGGTTGTACTGATAAATAGATGAACCCAGTAAAAAATAAGGAAAAGGCAAGCCAGGTAAACAAAAGCAAATATTCACAAACTACAAGCCATGCCAACAAAATCTGAAATAATAGATGAGGGTCAGAATCCTTTTCTAAACTGCTGTGCAAGACATTATAACAATATTCATGATGTCTGGAGAAAGACTCTACATAGCGAGCACCAGTTTACCCTTTTCCTTAATGAATGCCAGATCAAATTCATAGACAGGACCAACATTTCCAGTTTTATTTATTATTTTTATTTTATGTGTATGAATGTGTCGCCTGTATGTATGGAAGTGCACAAGTGTCATACAGTGACTGAAGATGTCAAAAGAGGGCCGCCATGTGAGTGCTGGGAATTGAAACTGGGTCCTCTGTGAGAACAGTCAGTGCTCTTAACTGCCGAGCCATCTCTTAAGCCTCTCATCTGTTTTCTTAATTTGTTTCCAGAGAGATTTAAAAATAGATTAGTATTGGCCTTTAGAAAAGTGTGACATTAAGATTGTTTTAAAGTGAAGGTGAATATGATTCAAACACACTGTAGGAAAATTTCCTAGAATTAAGTGTGTGAGGATACTCACAAAAACAAATGGAAAGCAAAGTGAAAGTAGGTGATTGAGAGTGAGTTGTCGCAGGGGATAAAGAACTTCCACACATGAGAGCTGTTACAAATGAGTGCTATTCTGTAGGTGGAACTGTGCTTTTTGTTGCTGATGGTTCGGGTCTGTTTGTGTGTTTCCAGGTTCTTGGAATATTACTCAAGAATGAAGTAAAGGTGATAATAGATTACAAAGTAGGTAGAATACTTTATTGCAAGCAAAGCAATAGCACTTATCAGGAAGAAATATGCTGTCTAGAGTGACAGCAGGCCACTTGAGTGAGGGTCTTCAAGGGCCCCAATTATTTGGGGTTTCCTATTGTGGAATTCAAAAAAGGAGGAATTGGGTTGCTAGGGGGTATGACATAAGTGGTTCTCTATTACAACTGACAGATTAAATTCTATAACCATTTCTCTACTGCCTGTGTCCCTTCCCATAATACATTATCTTTTAATCATATGTATGCCCAATTATGCATGGTCATAAGATAATAAATAGAGGATTCTCCCTAAAAGTTCACTTTGAAAATGCAGTTTGCTTTATTGCTCTTGTGTCCAAAACTAGTTTTGGCTGGATCATCCTCCTTCCATACCTAGGCAAAACTGAAGTACAAATGAAGAACTGTTTAAGTCTGATAGTTGTTCAGGGAAGGAGAAACTTACTTCATTGGAGTAAGGTGTGCACATAGCTCCATACAGGTGAAGATTTCTAGGTTCATTGTTCAGAAAAGGTATGCATAGTATGTGCAGGTGAGGGTCCTAGGCTATCAAGTGCATTGTTGAAAGAGGGGTATATACATAGCCCAAGCCAAATGGAGTCCCAGCTTGCTAAGCTATTCCCTGTGCTTGCATGCCTTGGTTTGTACTTCATGAAGTACTGTGATATCGAAGGTGGAGCTAAGATTATACAGTGGTTGTGCATGAACCGGTAGAGGGAAGTCATTTAGGATGGGATGGTTGAAGTGGCTGAAGAGTAACCCATAGTAAAAATCTAGGGAGCGCTTGGAAAGAGAGAAAAAGAAAAACTCCATGAAGAAAGAACAAGCAGATGATGGTGTAGATGTGACCATTTGAACAGAATAAGCTCCCTGTGGTGAGATCTGTGTGCTTCTACCAAGTCAGGATTCATGTGGTTAAACAAGACAATCAATACTCATGGGCTTCCTCAAGATAGCAGAGATTATGCTAATACTGAGGTGGTTTGGGGGCAGTTTTCTCTCCTCCCCTGCTGTCTGCTCTCTATGAGGACCTGTTCTAAGAAAACAAAAGTGAGCTTTCTCTTTTAAATGATTTTAGAATGTTTGGGTAAACCAAAGTCTTCACTTTCAGTAGAATTTTTCAGATCTTTGGAGAGCTCAGAGGCTTAAACCATTTGGGATGCACTGCAAGCTTCTTCTGGGCATCTGTGGAGAAGAAAGGCAAACTCTGGGGCATGGTGAAGAAAATCCAGTTGGTCAAGATGTCTTAGCATACATGTAAATCCACTCAATCTATGTGATAACCTACATTCTAAGATACACATTTTTTCACATTTTGACCTTTCAAATTGCCAAATACATTCTGTTCATGTGTACATGTAATGTAGGGTTGCACTTTCTTCAGAAAAAATGAGATTGGAACTGCACCAATATAGTGTGAATAACTGGAAATATTAAAATCACATCCTGTTCCTTTGCCTAAAGTACTAGTAAAGATGAGAACAAAGAAAGCTTTTCTCTCCTTATAGTGATGTTCAGTGTATAGACTTTGCTGAGCACAGACACTGAGTTGACTGCTCTCCTTGTATGATTTCTCAGAATGATATAGTCCCTTGAGATTACAGGGAAAATCACCCAGGAAAGAAAAAGCCTTTAGGGAATTCATTTAGGTATTTCCCATTAAGAGGGTCCACATACTGGTTAGGAATATATGGCTACCCTACTATGGGACCCCAGATTAGTTTCTCCACTGATACTCCTTTAGATCAAATCCTTCTGATTTGGAAATTAACTTTTGGGGACCACTCTATGTTGTGGATTATTGTGAGGGTGTTTTACTGCAGGAAGAAGAACGAGGCTCTTGTGGATGAAGAATTGTTTTGTATGAGTACTATATCCTAGGTTGAATTGTACTTGGTGAAATGTTTACTTGAAGAAGGAGATGTTGAGGTGGGAACAAGAAAGACTAAGGATGGGAAGAACTTCTAGGTAAGTGCTCTGCCACTCTACTCCATCCCTATCCAGGGAAATGAGTACAGTGCTATGTGTGCTCCCAAGAACACTCACACCACGAAAGAGTCAGCATTTTAGTGTCATCTACCCTCCACTTAGGATCGTTTTAAAATTGTTCTTCAATTATATTTCTTTTTAATTGCATTTCTTCCACAGAGTCTCATTTACATCGGTCCACACATGTGCTGTGGTGTTGGGAAGACGCAAAAAGAGGCAGGGCAGGCCGATATGTCATGTTTCATGTCCAGCAGACCTCTCAAGCTTGAGTCTGGAGCTGCAAAAGCACTGCTCTAATTAGAGTACTGAAAACTTCAAGGTAGAGATCTGAGATGAAGCTAACATTTGTTCACAGAGCAACTGCTGCTTCAGTTCTCTTTTACAGTGTGTGTGTGTGTGTGTGTGTGTGTGTGTGTGTGTGTGTGTGTGCGTGTGTGTGAGTGACAGCTTGTGCACGGAGATCAGAGGACAACTTGTAGGAATCAGTCTTCTCCTTCCACCTTGCAGGTCATGTGAATGAAATGCCATCAGGCTTCGCTCAGGCCCCTTTACCCACTGAGTGATCTCACTGGCAGCTGCTGAGATGCTTATTTAGACAGATATAAGAAACTTTAGCTGGAGGCATCAGCTGCCTTTCTCCTAAAATTCACTGCTAGATCCATTTTCCAAGATAGGCTATTCTTGCTTTATATTTTTTTTCCTCTTCCTTTCAGAATCCATTGACTTTCCTAAAAGCTCTGAGTATTTTCCATAAATGCTCCTTTATGGTTTACTAATGAGTAATTATAAACAAAATACCTTCAGCCCTTCAGTCCAGAAAAAAAAAAAATCTTCAGAAAATAGCACTCTGGTGATGGCTAGGCAAATGAATTGGAAAGAACTTAAAAGACATGAATAGGACAGAGATTTAGTGAAGTGCTCAGTCCTAATGCTCAGAAAGTTTGCAGTTTGACTGGGTATTTCATCCTTGCTAGTCAATCAGCTTTCTGTATGTATGTATGTGTGTGCTGATGCACATATGCGAGCATGTGCAAGTGTATGCGTGTACAGTGTGTGTGTATGTATGCATGTGGAAACCAGAGGTCAACCTTGATTATCGTTCCTCAGGAGGATGCTGTCCATTTTGTTTTCTGGGACAATATCTCTCACTGGCCTGGAACTCACCAGTAGGCTAGACTGACCAGACAGTGAGACCTAGACGTCTGCTTGTCTCTACCTCCCCAGTGCTGGGATTCCAAGTGCACACCACCACACTGGGTTTTTTATGTGGGTTCTGAGGACCACCCCTGTGCTTACTTGGCAAGCACTTTACCAACTTAACTGTCTCCCAGAACCACTGTCATTTTTAATCTAGTAATTTCAGTAGTTTTTCACAAGGAACTTTGCCTGACTCCAGTTGGTTATAGTGAGTTTTAGGTGCTCTGAATTTCATGGGGGAGTACATCATGTAAGAATTCTGCCTGATCTAGACTCCAGTCACCTTTATTAAATTTCTTCAGATATATGATATTTTTAATACAATATGAATTTCCTCACTATATCTCCACTTAGAATTACTGTTCTACTAAAAATTTCAAAGACAAATTCTATTTTATTTTGGAGATGTAAGAAATAAAATCTCTATTATATAAAGAAATATATAAAATCTTACCATGGCCAATTTAAGTTTTAAAAAATATCCGTTACTCTAGTGTGAGACTCACATAAATGTTATGAACAGTTGCTCTGGATCTGCTTTTTATCATCTACTGTTGTGAGTTTTAAAGAGTATGTTTAACAAGGCAGCAAATTTGCCCATTAGAGAAGGTGCATTGGCACACAGTCAAAGAAGAAAATGGCTGGTTTATTAAATTGCACTGGGACAAATTAAGGAAAATTTCACCAAAAGACAAACTTTCTCCAAACATCTAGATCACTATATATTTGAACATGTCTCCTCAGAAAAGATAGAATGGAGTGATATTTCAGTTCTTTCAATCATTTAAATCAAAGAATCTTGAAATGTGTAATCTTTATCAGAAGTCTGCAAAAAAAGGCAGAGATAATCAGAAGGAAAGACAGGCCACAACAATTACTTGAAATCTCTGACCTATAAGTCAGGGGAGTTTTCTGCCTCAAAATTCAATGCTATATCTAATTCTTGTCTTTACATTAAGAAAGCCTTCATTGTTATTGCTGGTATGTGCTCATGTGTATGTCTGTGTGTACTTTTGTGTGCTTGCTGCTGTTAGTTTAGTTAGAATGACTTAAAGTCATTCAGCTGATAGCAAATCCCCAGATCTCTTTCAAAACTGACAAGATGTGCTCAGGCTGTTCAACCATGATTTCTTTGCAGGCTTCACTGTGAGTACATTGTATAATCAGGTACTTAGGGCCTAAAGCAAATTCAGCCTGTGGTTTAAATCCTATCAGCAACTGCCAATCACGTACTAAACTATCATGAGTTTGTTAACTTTCTTAGACAATTGTGTCACCTGGGCATCCCCCACAATGAGAGGTCACCTGCTGCAACAGGGCTCCTAGGAACTGTCTCAGAGACTGCAGAGTAGACTCATGGAATTAAGATGCTCAAATCACACATATTATTTAATCAAGTGTCAAAGTATAACAGGAACTAAAAGGAAATTACTGGTACCACTCTACACACTTATGGTGGAAGGCAAACCTGGATTTGATCCTTTCCTGGAACTCTGCATTGCTAGTGTTTGCACGTCCATCTCTCTGGCTCTCTCCCTCTGTCACATAAGTCTGCTTGGCTGACAGTGAGGTTGCAAAAAGCAGAGTTTAGGATAGAAAGGGACCCTCCAGGGTTATAAGGCCTTCTGACCCGTCATATGCCTGATTGATCTGAGGGACAGGAGGGCAAGTTCACCTGACCAATAACAATATATTACTGCTGATTTGATAAGCAGCTGTGGATTTTATTCACGTGTGTGTGACAAAGGTCACTTGGGATCAAAATGGGTGTCTCTGGTGGGTAATATTGTCACATTAGGGACCCCATTACTGACAACTGGGAGCAACATTAATGATTTATGAATATTTGAGGTTTAATCTGTCCTCCCATTGGATCCTGGCTGTAAGTTGCATCCCATTTGTCACACCATTTTATTTTGTTTATGCTAGGTCTACCATGTTGTGTGGGTTAGCAGCCCTGTAACTGTACCTATCAGACCTTTTGTTTTTTCTGTTAACCACAGCAAAGATGAATGTCCTTTAGTAATATAGCAAATGTCTTTTTCCACTTGTTTACTGTCTGGTGTTACTTTGCAGGATTTAGATCCCCTGGACTAGAGTTAAGGACAGTTTTAGTTGCTGTATGGGTGGTAGGAACCAAGTCCAGCCCCTCTGTAAGAGCAGCCAGTGCTTTTAACTACTGAGCCATCTTTCCAGTCCCTGATGATATGCTTTTATACCTATTTTTATCTATC
>NW_008329666.1:3806955-3817950 GCF_000622305.1 Nannospalax galili
TGTCCATATTGGCTAGCTTTTTTGGTATTAGAAGATGCTATATATACTACTGGAACAGAAAAGTAATAATCAATCTTACCCAACTGTGAACACTGTGAGCTACAATAATGATCAGTCTAATAAGCTATGCCCACTTGTACAATAGTAGCATGAATGCCATAAGAGAAACCAGTCACTCTCTCATTGGATTTAAGGCCTCATCCACAAGATGAAGCACATATCTGGCAGCATTTGGGCCAAGACCCTGAAACCTCAACAGGACATAGGCCCCAGGGGAGAACCTACTACTATTATTCTGCTAAATGGATATAGTGTTAAGCTGATACCTAATGAACTATAACTATAGATTAATGTACCTGTCAACCATCATTAGAGGAGTTTCTTTTGGCAATAGATGATGATTAACATAGAGATCCACAAATGATCAACATCTAGAGAATAAGAGACTGGGGAATGCCCAACCCTAAATGGGGCACCTATTTCACACACTCTTCTCCCTCAGGAATCATTTTGGAAGAAGGGGCAGAAAGATGGTAAGAACCTGAGGAGGTGGATGGCTACAGTGAAACAATGTTTTCAGGGCACAACAGAACAGTTGCACTTATGAGCTCACAACTGTTAGGATAGCATGCACAAGACCTGTACAAACTCAAGCCAGACAAATCCCAGCATGGTGAGAACAGGTGGGCACAATGTCTCACTCCTAGCTGAGGAGTTATTGGTAATTGATCACACCTGGGAGAGGGAGAGTCAGTTTTCTTTAAGAGTGTGGCCGCTGGTAAGTCAATCATGCTTCAGTGAATGGCAGCACATCCAAGAGTCTATGGAGAGCATAAATTGGATTCCATGTTTTTGTTTTTAAAGAGAATACAAAGTTGGGTGGGTAGTGAATGGGGTGGTATAATTGAGAAACATGGAAGAAAGGGAGGTGAATATGATCAAAATACATTGTATGAAATTTTCAAAGAACTAATAACAAGGAAGAAAAAGAATTGCATTTTAAAGAATTAGTATTACTGGAACGATATGTAATGATATTAAACCCAAAATTATTTAAAATTAAGTTGTGACAAGCAATAAAAAGAAATACTAAAATACCAGGAATTTTAAAAGTTAAAAAATTATGTTAAATTGGAGTTACTTTACACAGGGAATTATGCTCCCCCCCAGAAACCATAAGTTACCAAATAAAAAGCCCAAGGCCAGTGTGGAATACAACCCCTTGGGTTGTTGGTTGGAGGTTTCTTAGAGATTCCCCAAACAATACAATATATATGCATTGCTTTCGGTTGCCAACAACTTAATGGTAAAACTCTATTGCTGAAGACAACACACATGTCGGTCATAGGACACAGAGAAATCATGACAATACGGACTAGGACGTTTCTATCTAACTAACTCTCATAGGCTGCTGGCAGAAAAAAAGCCATCAACAGTTTTACCCACCTGTGAACCCTGTGAAGTGTAATGGTATGGCAAGACATGCCCTTTGGTGTGATAGTGGCACAAATGTTATGGGGTAGCCAACTGTTTTCTGGTTGGATATAAAACCTGCTCTACAGAAGGAAAAATAAGCCCAGTAGTACAAATCTGTCCAAGAACCCATGGTTGGGGAGCTCACATGTCCCAAGGATGAGTCTATTATTATTTTTTTGCTCAATGGACATAATATTAAACTTCCCTCTGAATATTCATCTCTCTACCCATGGATTCGTACAGCTCTCACACCTTATCAGAGAAGTTTCTTTGTGTAGTGGATAGTGGTTAACACAGAAACTCAAAACTGGTCAAAGTGCAGAGAATAAATATCAGTGGAGTGCTCAGCCACAAATAGGACATCTGTATCACACACACTCCCCCTCCAAGACTCAAGGATGATTTTAGAAAAAGGAGCAGAAAGATTGTAAGAGTCAAGGACTGGGAAGGGCTTCATGAACTCCTACTCCTAACTGAGGAGCTATGGAGAATTGATGGTTTCTGGGGAATGGGAGTCAGTTTTTTTAAAGGTGTGTCTCCTGGTAGGTCAACCATGTTTCAGCTATGTGGCCAAAGAAACAATCCTGTAAAAGAATAAAACTTCTGCAAGAAACTTTGAATAATTTCTAAGTCATCTTGGTGGAGAGGAAGGAAGAATGGACATGAAGGTGTTCAGCAGTCTTCTGGCAGGTGATAAAGAGGAACACATAGAGGCTGATAGAGGTCATGGAATCCATTGGTCTTACCATGTTCCCCACCATCCTGAAGCAGCTGGCTTGATAGAATGATGGAATGGTCTCTTAAAGACACAGTTACTGCACCAATTAGGTGGCAATAGCCTGGAGGGCTGGGGCAGGGTCCTACAGAAGGCAGTGCATGCTTTGAATCAGCTTCCAATAAATGGTAGTTTCCCCTATAGCCAGGATTCACGGGTCCAGGAATCAAGGGGTGGAAGTGGGAATAATTCCAATCACTATCACTCTTGGTGACCCACTACAAAAATTTTATATATATGAGTTTTGCCTGCATGTATGTAAGTGTACCATGTCTGTGCAATGCCAGTGGAGATCAGAAGAGGGTGTCAAATCCCCTAGAACTGGATTTATGGGTGGTTGTTAACTACCATGTGGGTGCTGGAAACTGAACCTAGGTCCTCTGCAAGAGCAGCTAATGTTCTTAATCACTGAGCAATTTCTCCAACCTATTGGAGGTATTTTAATTGTACAGTGTTTGGATGGGGAAGGCTAAGGGAAGATAAAGAATTTGTGAAAAGAAAAATAATAGTATCAGTTGGAACAATGAAAACCAAGTAAGCCAGGCGTGGTGGTGCACGCCTTTAATCCCAGCACTTGGGAGGCAGAGGCAGGCATATTTCTGTGAGTTCAAGGCCAGCCTGGTCTACATAGTGAGTTCCAGGACAGCTGGGGCTACAGAGAGACCCTGTCTCAAAAAAACAAAAAAACAAAACAAACAAACAAAAAACCAAGTAATAAGTAGTTGTACATACTTCTGAGATCTTCCTATTAATAAGCCCACTGAACTAAACCAGCTAGTCTTTTTTGAAAATTTTCTCTTTTACACTGAAATACAATGCATTCCAAGACTGCAATGTCAGACCACATCTTCAGGACCTGCACATCCTACACCATTTGCTCTGCCATCCTTAACATGTGAATATTTACAGGCTCACCTGGTATGTCAGGATGGTTTTCAGAGCTCAGCCATCACATTTGTGCTTTAACCTTTAAACCAGATAGCATGGACATGAAGAAAGGCAGCTAGCATCATTCCCAAATAAACCAGCTCCTTTCAAAGCACTCCCAGAATCTAACAGCTTCTCCTTGCATCTTGCTTACCTTCCCTAGCTTCAAGAGAGTATAGGAATTTCAAAATACAGATTTGGTTTTTCAGTTGAAAAGTAACGTGGGTATAGAATACATAACTAATATTGTCATATAAGGTAACAATGTAATGTAAATATACAGTTATATTTATAAAATACTGCTTGGCAGGACAGAAAAGTACTCATGAATTGAACAAAACACATACATAAACTTCCAATTAATAGGAGAAAAATATAATAAGAAGTAGCATTATTCCATCAACAAAATTAGAAATGAGGAAAAAGGGAAATACAATAAAAATAAATACAAGATAGAAACAAACAAACAATGTATTGCAGTCCTTGGAGTAAATGTAATCACATCACATTCCATCATTAAAAGATAATGCCAGATTGAGTTAAGAAATAACATCCAATGTGATACTGTTTACTTGAACCATTCTTGAATTGGTGACAAAGTTAACAATTCTCAAGGAAACAAGCAGAAGAGGGAACAGAAAGAATATAGACGCATCTCTCAACTCTCACCAGAGAAACTTTCTCATACAGCAGATGGTGATTAACCCAGAAAAGCACAAGTGGCCAAAGTGCAGAGTAAGAGACTGCAGAGTGTGTGTTCCTGAATAGTACACCTAGATCAAAACTCTGCCACCCAGTGCTCAGGGACCATTGCGGAAGAGGGGGTGGAAAGATTTTAAGAGCCAGAGGTGGTGGCTGACCACAAGGAAACAGAGTTTTCCCAGACATTGGGAAGTTACTCATATGACCTCACAGCAATTGTGACAGCATGTACAAAACCCACGCAAGCTCAAGCCAGAAAAATCCAAGCATAGTAATGGGGAAGTGGGTAAGGAGCCGCAACCTGGGCTGAGGAACTAACTGTAAGTAGTGGATCACCTAAGTGAGGGAAAATCAGTTTTCTTTAACAGTGTGACACTAGATAGATTAACCAGGTTCCAGTGGATAGACATACACTGAAGGACATTTTTGGGCACAAACTTGACTCAATAGGCCTTAATGTATATGACAGGGTACATGAAATTCAATGGGATGCTATATTAGGGGTGCAGAGAGGAAAGAGGGTCTATATATGATCAAAGTATATTTATGAAATTCACAAAAATTCAATGAAAAATGCAAGACTGGTTAAGAAGGACCCAGAAAAATTTGAGAAAAAGAAAGGATAATGATTAATACTAATATCAGATAAGATGTACTTTAAGATAAAGGTAATAAATATGATGAGGACAATAGACTAGAAAGGATAATATTTATGAATAACATTTATAATCTGTCTTGAACTTATATGGGTCTTGTGCATGCCGTGAGTTTGTATGAGTAACTTTCTAATTGTCTGTAAAACTCTGTTTCCTTGTAATCATCCACACTACCTCTGGCTCTTGCAATCTTTCTATCCCCTCTTCCACAACGATTCTGAGCCTTTGGAGGTAGAAGTTTGATATAGGTGTCCTATTCAGGGATAAGCACTCTGCAGACTCTTGTTCTCTGCATATTGGTCAGTTGTGGGGTTTCTGTGTTAATCACCATCTGCTGCATAAGAAAGCTTCTCTGCCGAGAGTTGAGATTTATTAATCTATGGGTATAACAATAAGTCCTTAGGAGTCACTTTAATACTATAATATCAGAATAATAAAATACACAGCAATGGTAACAACATACACAGGTACCAGGTGAGCTCAAACCAGACAAAATGCCAGCATAGATATGGGGAAGTGGGTCAGAAACCCCAACCCTACCCAAGGAACTATTGACAACCAATGGCTGCTGGGAAGGGGAAAGTCAGTCTCTTTTAGGAGTGTGAATCTTGGTAAGTTAACCAAGCTCTAGTGGATGTATCCAAATCAAGGAAAGCTTAAGTCAGTGGCAAAGCTTAAGCAGCAGGCCTTTTGCTTTTAACTGCACTCAAAGTTTGGAATTTATTTCGAATTTTGTAATTTAAAAGTACTTGTGTATGCCACACTATCTATAGGAGAGTTTTTCTTCTCATCACCATCCACAGCACAAAGGCTGTAGTATACTGGGTAGCAACACTGTTGCTAAGTTCTGGTTAGCTTCAGGTGCTGAGTTTATTACAGGTCATGTCTTTGAAGTATTATTGTAACAACCATTTCCAACACAACAAAACACTCCCATACCAAATCTTAAAGTCTCCCAGTTCATGGTTCATGGTGAAGCAGATTGCTTTCAGTTTCAATAATGGTGGTAACTTCAGGGAGGTTTTGTATGATACATTAAAGAATACTGTAGTACATGCTGTTATGTAAAGCCCACATGCAAAACTGGTGGTGCCTACGTGAGTTTTAACATTCATGATCTCAGGATGAACTGCTTAGAGGATATATCTTTCCCTTGTCCTTTTGGTGGTTCTTTTTAATCTGATTTTCATATAGATTTGTGCCCCATTGTATTCTAAATATAATGTAATTCAAAAGATGTCTAGTGGTTGATAACTAGGCATACATTAAAAGACGGGAAGCATTAAGCAGTGTGAGCATACATATTCATAATAACTGTCTAACTAATGTTTTCCCCCTCAGTAGACTAAGTCATACTGTATATTTCCACCCAACTGAAATATTATAAATCACTTTTTAATATCTTTTTATCTGAACAAGGAAAAAATCATTCGTATTACAGACATGTAAATTTAACTTAAAACTACAAAACCTAGTTTGAGGCTTGATACCGTGGCCATAAATCATATACAATAACATTGTAAATGAGATAACTGTAACATTATATTCTCTGGGCAAGGTTAATAGATTCAGTTCAAGTCTAGCAAGAAATTGTAGCTGACATTTTCCCATTTCTTTCAGAAAAGCCTTTATAAATCCTCAGCTTCTAAATTGGACTGGATTAGGTCCCAGTGGAGAAAAGCCTAGATTTAGTGTTTTTAATTTCCTAAGTTACTGAGTGGGAACCAACTTTATAACTGTAGTCAAATATGGCTTGGGGACTTTCAACAGTCAGGTTATTGTTAGTCCTATCCAATTTCAACAATAAAACTAATCACATTAAAAATAATAAAGGAAACATGACGGTAAAATAATAGTCTAGATTTTTAAGAAGGCTGTCACTTTGGTTAACCCGCGTTAACACTGGAAAGAAATATAAATAAGCCTTTCTTGAGTGACTGAACAACACCCGGCAGGTGTACTGCTTTCGTTTGCAACTTTCAGCCCTTCACCCTGGTAACAGAATATTCATTTTGCTGTGTCTTGTTTCTGACTGCTGTCAGACTCTCCCATGAGAATTGGCACAGTGGGTGACCCTGATTTTTCTTCTATAGAAAAATGAGTGTGTACACTGTGATCTAGACAAGCAAAGCCACACTTCCTAATATAATCTGTGTAGGAAGGATTTTCCAAATGCCACGTTGTCTTTAGGGATTGTTTATAAGACCTTCATTTCTCTGTGTTTCCCCTGTGTGGAGAAACTAACCCATGTGCAAGGTGGGGTGATGGCTGTGTGACAGAATCCCCTCTAACAGGCAGTTCCTTTGATTTCCGTCTGCCAGGATCCTGATTTACTTTCCTATCCACAGATAAAAAGAGCACATAAATTGGCTTTGGGGAGATGGCTCAGCAGTTAAGAGTGTGTGCTGATGTTGTAGAGGACCTTAGTTTGGTTCCCAGCACCCATGTCTAGTGACTCCTCACAACTGCCTGTAACTCTGGTGCCAGATTATCTGTATGTACTCATGTGCACAAACACACACACACACACACACACACACACACACACACACACACACACACACACACACACACACACACACACACACACACACACACACACAGGTTAAAAAAAGTCTTTTAAAAATATTTTTAAATGGTCTTGTCCTTGCCAGGAGTTTCTGAAGATTCCATTATACCCTGCATGTTCTTTTTGGATTATTCTTTAGACGTGTTTTATCAGTCTGCTGTTTAAGGCCTACCAGCCTCTTTGTTTTTCAAGGACCACATGCATGTCTTTCTGACTATCTTTTCTGGGCTTCTATTAGTTGAAAAGTGTATTTGAATGCCTTTTACTCATTATATTCTTTATAGGGAAACTCATTTCCTGTCTTTATTACGGTTCATTTTGGTTCAGATGTCCACAAATTCACAGTGAAACTACCAACTAAGCCACGAGGAGCACATCGTTAATCCATGGTTAGAACCCAGAGGGAAATCCCCTGATCTCTTAAGTCTTGCCATGGAAAATGCATTATATATGGACTCGTCCCATTCTGTTTCCGATAGCCATACTGCGTAATACATTAACTTTTCTATGGATATTTTGTGGCCATTCTTTATTACTTTTATCTCCTCAGCTAGAGTATAAATTCCTTAAGTCAAAGGTTCAGTAACCCATAAGTAAATATAAGTGAATTTCTCAGCAGGTTGTAAGCCCTTCAGGCTTAGTTGTTGTTCAAGGCCAAGCTGGTCTGCATAGGGCTGCCAGGCCAGCTATAGGGAGACCCTGTCTCAAAAAGACAAAAAAAAAAAAAAAAAAAAAGTCCTTTGCCCGCTGTCATCTTGTTACCAGGTTCTGTGATAAAATGATGAATCTTTCACTTATCATTTGACTGAGTTACTATTGTGACTGTGGAGGATATTGCTACGTGGTCCTTTCAGATGGTTTAGGAATCAGAAGCTGTGCTCTTTGAACATATTTGCTTGCTCAACATACAATAGCCACCTCTGGGACTTCCTCTAGATCTGTACTTCAGGAAATGTATATTTTCTTGAGTCTTTGGTACTATTCATAGTTCTGTGTGCTCTCTCTTATTTGACACCCAAATGCTCCCTGGTTAAAACCCACAGTTCCTCAAGGGTATATATAATTTATTTAGACACCATTTTCTCCACTTAGCAGTGCAAACAACATGTATGATAAATGTAAATATTTAATGTTCAAGACTCTAATGCAGAGATTCCTGTTACAATTAGATGTAACATGGCAACCTCAGGCTCACAACACCTACTTTCATAAAAAGGTTGATCAGGAATGAAGGATGTTATTAACATCTGCCTATGGAATAAGATATTATCATGTCTCTTTCAACATTCAACTGATAAAGGAAGACAGTGTCCTTGTAACACAAATTATAACTCACTACTGAAAATTATAGCTATTTAGAGCTTTATCATAGACATCATCACTTGTCAAAACAATCCTACATAACTGGCAGAGGTATCTACTAGGTTCTGTTTTAAGATTTCATTATTTGTTAAAATGAATTGGAAGAAAGGAGAAGTGGCCTCTATAAGTGTCTGAGTCTATATAGCATCAAGTAACTTCTCAGTAACTTAAAACCTTTAATTAGTAACTTTCACTATGGTTTTAAATGATTTATTAATAGATGAATCTTTGAATTGTTCATTTTCAACAACTTGTCATTAATATTAATTGAATCAGTCCATCAATTGTTAGTCATCTTTTATCTAGAAAATAAATTATCCATTAACAAAGAAGTTTACCACACATCTTATCTACATATTAAAACGACAGTCATGCCTTGGCGATATTCTAAATGGAAAGAGACTTGTACTTCTATGATAAAGCCACTAAATGTGACTGAGTTACCACATAAGTGAGTATTCTGAACTGAGAGGTGATGGTCCCTAACAGGTACTGTCTAGAGAAAGACTTCAGATTCTCGAGAGCCCAAATTATAGTGTAATAACTGAAACTATTTTAGTTATTTTAGTTTCTAGTCTTTTCAGAAGACTCCCTCAAGGCTCACGTTGTATGAATTTATATTCTTCTAAGGGAAATTCTGTACTGTATCATTTATGAAGTGGAGACACAGATTTGCAGCAGCTGAAATGACTGAAGCATCCACCTCCATTTCAACTTAGCTTTCTGATTCTCCTTGTACAAATCCATCAAGTCAAGCTTCAAGAAGACCTTGAGGGGCTGGAGAGATGGCTCAGTGGATTAGAACACTGGCTATTATTCTGGAGGATATGGGTTTGGTTCCCACATCCATGTGGTACTAGCTAGCAACATTCTCTACCTCCAGTTCCAGGGGATCCAACACCCTTTTATAGTCTCTGAGGGCCATTGCACACACATGGTGCACTTACATATCTGCAGGCAAAACACTCATACACATAAAATAAAAATAAATAAATAAATAAAAAGATGACCTTGGCTGCATTATTCTTGAATATCAAGTATTTTTTGTTGTATGTTCCATGAGTGTGTTTTATACCTTCCTAAAAGTTATGGCTTCCAGTGATTCAATATTACTCTGAATGTGCATGTGGATGGTGGATTAATGGCCTCAGTGTGGCAGGGAGAAATAGTTCTTGTAGGCCTGCAAAGGAATATAAAATTGAAATTCACTTGGGTAGAAATGGAGAGGGCCTTGAATCCTGAAACAATTTTCTTCACTATGGATTATTTACTTAAAATGCAGTATTCTTAATGCAAATTATCATGAAAAATGAGCTATATTTTGTGAGAAATTATATGTGGAATGATTTTAATGAAAAATTAATATTTTATATGGATGCTGTACTCATCCCTGAAGGACTAGTGGCATTTAGCAGTTGTCGCGAAGGGACGTCACTTTTTTGCAGTGGTGTAGCCATTGGTAAGTTGACCTTGATTCAGTAAATAATCTCCCATCCACATTCAGGCAAGAAACTCTAATTAAACTCAGTGTGTCAGACACTAAAAGAAGACATGATAGTAAGAGGAGTCTTGTTGAGAAGAAGGTTCAGAGAGGGGAGGGGGAGAGGAATGGGAGTGAAAATGATTGAAATTCCTTATGTAAATGTATGAACCTGTCAAGGAATCAAAAAACTTGAAAGTAAATAAGGTATGTAAATGCCAAAGTAATTATTAAAAGCTACACTGTTATTTCTACTAAATCAACTGGATTCCACTGGTAACAACATGCAATGATGGATTTTTATGTCTTAAGAAGTGACAGCCAGGGGCTGGAGAGATGGCTCAGCAATTAAGAGCTCTGGCTGCTCTTGCATAGGCCCCAGATTCAGTTCCCAGCAACAACAAGGTAGTTAGCAACTGTCTATAACTCCAGTTCCAGGAGGTCTGATACCCTCTTCTGATGTCTGTGGGCATTGTACACATAGGTGCACTTACATGCATGCAAACAAATACTCAGGCACATAAAATTAAAATAAAAAATACTAAGAAATGGCAATCAATTTAGTATTCTGTATAAAACCTAAATATAAGTTATAAATTTCAAGTTAACTAATAAGTACATATTTCCTTTCTTGCTGTTTGTGACCTAAAATCAATGTTTACTCTATCTATCTATCATCTATCATCTATCTATCGATCATCTATCTATCTATCTACCTATCTATCTATCTATCATCTATCTATCATCTATCATCTGTCTATCATCTATCTATCTATCATCTATCTATCATCTCTATCTATCTATCTACTATACATCCATCATCTATCTGTCTGTCTATCTATCATCTATATCTATCATCTCTTTATCTCTCTCTCTATCATCTATCTATCTATCTATCTATCTATCTTCAAAATTGGCTGTAAATTTTTAGGTTTACAGTTGAATTATTACAGTTATAAAATATTTTACTCAGTATAAACCCTATAAAACATAAAATTAAATGAGGTTTTAACATTTAAAAAGGATCTCCACTTCATTGTCAAAACAC
>NW_008329666.1:3817981-3819749 GCF_000622305.1 Nannospalax galili
TCCATCCATCCATCCATCTATCTATCTATCTATCTATCTATCTATCTATCTATCTATCTATCTATCTATCTATCTAATCTATCTATCATCTACCTACCCACCTACCTTTACATTTACATGTAGTTGTTCACAAGCAATTTCTTCATACCAAAACTAAAAGAAAAGAAAGGTATTGACTCTTTATCAGGAAAATAAGTAAGAGACTGTGTCAAGCACATGAAAGTGCTATGTCAGGAAGTATTTTCTTTACCGCATTAACCAAAATAAGTAAAAGTAAAGTGTAGATATCTGTGGAAAATTACATAAAAATGCTATGCTCATGTCCATCCCACCCTTCTCCTATACTCCTCTTCCAAAGAAGATACTTCAGTGTTTCAGTTTTTAGTTCTTTATGTTTATGGAGTTCTTGATTTATCGATCCACTGAATTCATTTATCAAAGGAAAATTTAACTTTTTACCATTACAATTATGCATATGCTGATAAATTATTTCATCTATAGTATACTTTTGTTATTACCAATACATGCCTAAACTGTATTACTTTATTCCTTATGAGTAGCACTACTGTCTTCTCTCAACTACTCTGACCGTTATGATATTATCAAGGTTGAGAATATATTTCTCTTTAACTAAATTTAAATTTCTTTCTTATTTATTACTATAGATAACCTGAGATTCGAAAACCAATATGCAGCATTTAAATTATTGCCATGAAAATGCTCACCACCTAATAAAACTGGAAATTCACTCAATGTATTATCTTGTTTATAATTCCAATGCTCTGGCCTTCAGGCGATTGGAAAACCAACAGTTATTTACACCTATTTAATGTTTCTACTTCAGATACACAATTGTTCCTAGCCCTGCTATTTTTCATTTTTTTAAAAAAAATAATCACTTTCTTAAGTATGTTTAAGGTTTTACTAATGAATTTTCCCTTTCCTTACTGGGAGAACTAACTTTATTTTTAATCCGTATGTGATTTCTCTGTTCAGAGTGTCTTTTGTGGTTGTCCATATTATTGGGCACGTAACCCATTCTTAGCGATAAGGAGGCGCAGAGCGCCCTGATTTCCTCCTCTTGTTTGGACCATTGTCATGGACAGTGTCTTTAGAAGACCCCTGTTAAAGTCTAAGCTCTTTGCTTCTCTATTGTTGACAATCATCAAATTCTCTCTGAGGTTCATAATTGTATTATGGATTGTTATTTCTTTGCCTTTAATTTTTATTCTTTGTATTTTCATATCTTGATGGGTTTCTTATAGGCAACATAAGGATTACACCTGTTTTAAAAAAATATTTTATTTTACCTTTAATTACATAGATATGTATGTCTGTGTATAGGTATGTACACATGTTTAGAGTTGTCCAGGGAGGCCAGAACAGGGGTCACATCTCCTAGAGCTGGAGTTGTAGGCAATCTGAGCCACCCAGTGCAAGGGCTGGGAACTGAACTTGGGTCCTTTGCAAGAGTAGTACATGTACACATTCCCAAACACTGAGCCATCTCTCTGGACCTCTCATATATATATTTGCCATCTGACCATTTACATTTAATGTGTTAACTGATCTAGTTGGATTCAAACTATTATCTACCCATATGTATTTTTTTTAATTTTTAAAAATGATTTATTTAATAACAACATAGTTAGAAGAAGCATATCATTACAACACAATTGACATATTCAATAACGTTTTCCAGAGCGAAGATGCATCTCTTTCAAAATTGACTGTACATTTTTAGGTTTACAGTCAAATTAATACACTT
>NW_008329666.1:3820030-3840533 GCF_000622305.1 Nannospalax galili
TTATTACTAGTCACAGTTGGTTACTTTCTGAGCTTCTAGGCATCTGAGCATGATCCATTTGTGCCTTACTCATTTTTTTCCCTTCCTCTTTTGAACTGGGTATTTTGTATGTGTGTTTATATGTTTGTGTGTGCATGTGCACATGTGTGCATGTACATGTGGTTGCCAGAGTTCAACATTAATTGTATTTTTCAGTTGCTCCCCACCTTATATTTTGAGACAGGGTCTCTCACTAAACTCGGATTTCAAAAGTTTGGCTAGGCTGGCTGGCCAGCAAAGCCCAGGGATCTGTGTCACCCCAGCCCTGGGGAACGCCCATGTTACCGCTTTTAACATATGTTTTGAATATCAAATGAGGTCCTCATGCTTGCACAACAAATGCCTGTTATCTCCCAGCCCAGAGAATTAGTTAGGATTTTGTTTTATCTCATTATTGACTAATAATTATACATTTTTTGTTCGCTAGACGGCTTTAGGGCTTGTGTAATGTACTGCATTCCCAACACAGCCTCCACCTTCTCATTCTTCCACCTGTGTGCCACTGCTGTCATGAAGTTTCCTTTTCTAAACTTGGCAGTACAATACACTAGTATTATTGTTTGTTTACTATAGCCAATCATAATTCAAAGAATTTCACACAATAAAGAAAAATATTCTATTTGCAATTATCCACGTTCTATTTCTGGTACACCTCAAGTTTTTATGTAGATCCAGATTTCCATCTTATACTATTTTCCTCGAGTCTGAAGGACTTTGTAAATATTCACAACATTCTTTTCAACAGATGTTCTGTTCACATATCTTTAATCTTTTGAATACTTAAAAATGTTATTTTGTCTTCATGTTGAAAAAGTATTTCCACTTGGTAATTTTCCAAACTGACTAGTCATGTACTTGTGTAAATAACCGAGGAACATTCATCATCATCTGGCTTGCATGATACCTGAAGTGTGCCTCCATCCGCTCTCTCTTCCTTGTGTAGTAAGTCTCTCCCAACACCCTCTTTCCCTTCTTGGAGCTGCATTCGCTATTTTCTCTTTACCACCGGTTTTAAGCAACTTGTTTTCATGTACTTTGCTGTAGTTATGTTCTCATTCTGTTGTATTGAGCGTTTTGTTTCCTGGCTCACATTATTATATGTCATGTTCAATGTCCTGGATCTGTAGGTTTATTGCTTTCACCAAGTTTGGACATTTCAATTACTACTTCTGCAGCTGTGCATATGTCAGAGTATTTGATGGTATCTCAAGGCTCATTATTTTCACTAATTTTCCATTAGTTTTCATTTCTTTTGTGATCTTTTTTGGCAGGGTCTCCCTAATCCCAGCCTACCTGGAAGTCACTATGTGGATCAGGGTGGCCGCCGTCTCGCAGACATCTGCTTGCCTCTGCCTCCCAAGACCTGGGAATAAAGGTACATGCCACCATGCCCAGCATTTGTGTTCTATATTTACTAGTCTATATTGCTGTGTTTTAAAGTGGTCATACATTGTGTGTTTGTTACTTAATCTTCCATGTCTCTGACATGTTCATCACCCCCTCCATTTCTTAAATCAATTGCAAATAGTTCTTTAAAATCAGCAATTCCTAATGCTCTTGCTGCTATCATTTTTGGTTGTGCTTCTTTGATTAATTTTCTCATTAGAGTTTTCATCTTCCTGTTTCTTCATATTACTCATAAGTTTTTAGTTTAAGATTAGCAAATATAACATATCTTACCACTGGGGCAAGAATTAGATGTGACAATGTCAGGAAACTGGAAATTCTCTGCTGTTCTTTATTTCCTCTTAACTTATCCTTATCCATGTATGTACTTTTTCATCTCTTAGCAAAATAAGTTTTAGTCTTACTTAAACAGTATATTCTACCTTTTTAACTTTTAAAAGAAACTATTGAGAATTTCATTCATGCATACAAGGTGTTTTGATCAAATCCATGCCCACTGTCTCCCCTCTAAGACCTCCCATGGTTCCCCATCACTTTTTTTCTGACAACTTCGTGTACTCTTTCTTCCTTTCTCTCTCTCTCCCTCCCTCCCTCCCTTCTTCTAAGTGGGACCTTTTGCTTCTCTAACATTACTCCTCTGAAGAGGTAACCCTAAAATCTTTTAGTCGTTAGATAAAGGCTCCTAAATACTTTTGTCATTTTTGGCCTTTGGAACAGAGTATGTTCCTAAGAAGCCCAAGGACATTTTGACTTTTATCCAAGAAAATGGCTACTTTTCTTTGGGGTCTTTTTTACCCTAACTGCCAACCAATTCCTACCTCCTATTCTTATCACGCCATCCTCTGAACAGGTTACCCAAATTGCCAATAGGGAACAGGGACATCGACCTCTCTGGCTTCTTCCATAAAGAAAAGACAAGAGTAATTTGCATTACAAGTTCTAGGTGGAGAACCAGAAAAAATCACAACAGGGCAAATTTCAAATGTTCATATAAGAATCCACAGGGATTTCTTGATGAGCGCTTCCCAAGGCATCCCTCTATTGGGTTCTCCTCATTTTTCTTTTGTCTGCCAAGGCTGGACTCAAGACTGATGGATTCAGGATTTGCTTTCAGGCATTTTCATAGCTGTTGGAGTGGTTAGAATCAGTGTCAGTTCCTTTTCAAAGGCTTCTAGATAGGGGGAGAAAACAAATTTGGCCGTCATTTTAGAACAATAGCTGGTTGTCTCCCTTAGCTACAGGTGGGCACTACAGTATTGGAGACCAAGATTTGAAGTCTTACTTCTGAGCAGCACTTTCTGATTAGGAACAAAATCATCAATGATAAATAATTGTCTAAATAACATTTTCTATGAACTTAAGCATAATGTCAGGGACGTATAATCCCTTGAACTCTTTAAGAAATATGCTGATGACTTTACTCTTTGGTTATACTTTCCTTTTGGGTGTTTAAGACCATAGAGTTTACCCAAATAAATCAATTTACATTTACATTTCAGGTCATTTGAGAATCTGTTCCTCAGGGGTCACATGGGCTTTGGAAGAGGCCTGGGCTCCTTTCTTTTACCAGTTCCATCTATGTGAAGATAAGTCAAAGGTCCTGCTTGACCATGGCTGGCTTCACCTGGAAGCATGGATGAGATGTTTCCTCTGAATTGACCCTCCTCTTTGTAGCCTGGACACTGGTTCTAGTCCATCCTGGGGTCTCCACAGCCTCCCTGAACAAGAGGACAGGTGACTCACCACAGTTAGAGGACATTTTGGGAGATGTTCCATAGTCCCCTGGAACTTAGTTGACCTTGGAGGGCAAGAGGGAAAACTGTCCTTTAAGTTCCTCTGACCACATTCATATAGGCCTCAAACTATGACTGTTAAACATTCAAAAGGGTTAGGTCCACCAGTCTGGTACTTTTAATTACCATGTGCTATGTAGATAAGGCTTGGGTAAAAAACCAAATATTCTCATATAAACCTTAACTAAGTACATATTTTGTTTTTTAAACTAGTTGACTAAACTATGACCTTAGAAAAATTTAAGATTATGTGTATATTATTTTTGTCTCATCCTTTATATATCATAACAAACCTATACAGACCTTCATAAATTGCTTAAGCTTTCTCACTTTTTCTATTATGGAAAATATCTCTATTCCCATATCCTTTTAACATCTTTTACATTCTCATTTTCTTTTTTAATAATTATGAGACATAATACCATTAACAAATAAATTTTCTGTCTGTTGTGAGATTTTTCCTGGGGATGCTAAGCAATGCATATTCCCTTTTGAGGTTCTAGTGTCAAGCCAATGTTGAATGAATTTGTTGAGCTTACTTACTGAGATAACGGAGGGGTTGCTGAGGTGTATGTATGACCTGAGGGTATACACACTGGAAAGCCTTTACCCAGCATGGGTCATGACTTCCCCAGATTATATACTTCATCACTCCCCAAATCCAGTCGACCATACAGTTGGCTGGGACGAATGGCTGGATAATCTGGTGAGGGTCCAATGACCCGGCTTGGCTCTCTTTTGATGAATGAGCACAATTGTCAACAAGCCCAACTGTGACGATTAAACACATTCTTAAACAGCTAATTTCTCCACTTATACTCGAAATGTTTCCTCGGAAACACTTGAACACTGACTTCCCCTCCAGAACTTTTCAAAGATTTTTTTTTCACCTTTCTCGTTATTTTTTGTTACTACACTTGAAAAAATTAAATATTTCCATTCTTAGATACACAGTTCCTTAAAGTTTATATTTTGAAACAAATTAAGAATTTACTTAAAAATTGCTCCTAAAATTCATTTTATGATTTACTGTTCCTGACTCCTCCACAGTCGTGACATTTTCTTTCTGTGTTTTACAGTCTTTAAGGGCATTTCTCATGTATACTGAGTTATGGATGTTGTCTGTGGTCTTTAAAGCATAAATTTTCCTTTGTCCTGGGAACCTGCACATTTTGAGAGGCAAGACTTATTTTGTACTTTGAGCTTCAGGGCTTCTCTGATAGTTTGTATATGGAAGTTTTATTTGCATACATTATAGGTTTGAGATTATAATTACTTATGAGTCATTTAGGGTAATAGCTGTTGAGTAAATATTAATTCTTGCTTTTGTGGTGGGTGGCACTGGATTCATGCAGAAAGCTCTCTTAATAACAGCTTGCTATGCACGAGCTTGGTCACTCTTTCTCCAGAGAACATCAAAGCACCAGCCTCCCTCTTAGCCTTGGTGTATAGTACCCTTGAGGGCAATCCGGGTTTGGTTTCCACTCTTCTCCCTGGCTTTGAGTTTCAACTTCCAACTTGGCATATAAAGATTTTCTTTCTTGAAAGTTTGTCTGTACACTTTAATTTGTTATTAATTTTTCAGTATTCTATTTCAGTAGAGAATGGGGAAGTTCCTGTATCAGCCATGTATGGCATGTTGAATTCTCAGTTCCTTGTAGGATGGTGGCAGCTTGAACCCTTCAATGGACTTTATTTGTATTAAACTCTCTCTCTCTCTCTCTCTCTCTCTCTCTCTCTCTCTCTCTGTCTCTCTCTTCTCTCGGGTATATGTCCCCTCTCTTCACGCAGGCTGAAGAATTGCTCACCATAGCCAAGATGTGAAATTAGCTTAAGTGTTCACAGTGGCTGAGTGCAAAAAGAAAATGTGATACATATGGAGAGAAAGAGAGAGAGAGAGACAGACAGACTGACGGACAGACAGACAGACAGAGGCAGACACAGACACAGACACAGTATATGGCTTACTTTCCCACAGTGGTGGCTAGTCCCTTTTTGGCTAATTATATACTAATTCTTCCTGACTTTCAACATTTAGAGATACTGTCCCCTTCAACTGAATCACTGTGACTCCCAAACCACGGACTGCCACTGTACTTCCTAAGGCTTATTCTAACTCTCTTTTCTACCATTCCATGGATTTGGAATATAAACCAAAGATTTAAAAATATCTGTTACCAGAGATGTCTCTCCTAAGATTCAGTGTGAACTGATCTGACTGTGACTTGTTTGACATTTTCAGGCCAACAGGCATGTTCAAAGTCAGATGTTCTCTCTTGCCTTCCCAGGCCTACTCTGACAATGCTTGTCACACTCTTTCCATTAACGACTACAATGGCTCTTCTTACTGACTCTGTAAGTGGCACTCTCTCCTCCAGTTCGTCATCATTTCCCTGAAATCATTTCCTTTCTTCTCTCTCTTTCTTCTTAGACACTCAAGAAAGAAAAGCATGATACAGATTTTTTCCCTTTAATAAGTTAACCCATTTCTGTCCATGTCCATTCATACAGCTTAGAATGGGCCAGCCTCAGTTTTAGCTTGACTCTCTGTGACATTCTTATTACTTGTGCCCCAGCCTCCAGTCTTGACTTTATAACCCAGTAAATGGAACTTTAGAATGGATGTGTCCAATTTAACATCTTTCCTTTGTACTGCTACTTAAGTCTCAGATCTCTTTGCTCACCATCTAATACTCCTGTTCCTGATCACCCAGACAGCCTCCGTAGCCCCCAACACTGACCCCTCATCCTTATTGTCCCATCACACATACCTGAAAACAGCATGCTTTTCCTTGAGACAGTCTGATTTTAAAAACTCTTTGTACATACTAAATTTCTACTGATGTGTAAAAAGCCTTACAGATTGTAGATACTTGATGAAATATGTTATTGTTTCATTTCAGTGATTGCTGTTTGGTACTGGGAAGAATAGTGTTGTCCGTGTCTATATCACTGTGTCTAAAGCCAATGAAATATTATATTGACAACAATATGCCCCATCCCAAATATTAAAACATAGTTGATACATAGCTCATAATATCTGTGATAGCTTATCAAAGGTATGGTAATGAAGGTGTATTATACAGTATTCTAAATTTGCTGTCAGGTTTATTGTAGTTCTTCTCAAGGACTTCAGAAACTGGCTGATTAGATAGGCATAGAATCTGCTGAATGCACCTTCCTATCTACTTAAAGATTTTTCATCAAAATAGTCATTGTGTGGGGCTTATAAGTTCTGCCAAAGAATAATGGTCAGTTATAGGCCTCATTATGTAACTTCCATATATAATTGAATAAAATATCACCAGTGTGACTGTGAAAGAACTTATTTGACTTTATTTTTATGAATACTAAAACTGATTTCAGAGAGTAGAGTTTCATCACAGGGAAATATTTAAAATTATCTTCATATGTTTCATACGGAAAAATTAATTATTTACACATATTTCTATGGCAACCGCATATCAAAGTATGATAAGTATGGACTGTGCAATTCTTCTTCTTAGGTACTGAATTGATGCAGTGAACTTTGATGGCAGCTTCATATAGAGAACACTGGAATAAAGTAGAACAAAATACTTTGTGTGAGCCCTGCTAAAATATTTTCTTTTGAAATTTATCTGTGTGATAGTATAGTGGTGGGCTCCTGTCTTCACACATTTAGCAAAATGCATAGACTATCTACAGCACAAGGAGAAACTGCAATGGAAGCTGAGGAATCCGAGAATATTTTATTCTTTAGTTATCCGTGGCAGCAAAGGCATTACTCCAGTTCATGTTAGTGACTGGAAAACTGGGATCTGAGGGAAGCAGGCAGGCAGGAGCTCTGTACTTTCTGCTCAGTTCTTCTGAGAATTTGGAACTGCTCATAAAGGTTATTTATATAAAAACACAAAACTGTATTTCATTTGGAATCACAGGTAAGAGTGTTATCATTCATGGAAGAGAAGTATAAATCAATTCATATTATTTGAACAATTACCAATAGTTTGAATAGATCTTAACCACTTTGAACATGAACTTCCTGTGTTTCACACAGTCTTAGCCTAATGCAAAAATGAATCTGATAATAAAAAGAAAAGATCACAGATTAACTCAAAGGCTATATTAAAATAAGTTGATGTATTATAACTTTATTTATAATTGCTATCCACAGCATTGAGTTTCATGACTATTTTCATAAAGTTTTTTCTAAGTTTTTCTTTTACTCTTTGAAAAGGATTGGGGAAGCATTATTATATTGATTACTTGAAAAAAATGTGTTTTTGTTGAGTCTCCTCCCCCTTTCCTCCAGATCCCCCCACCCACTCTTTCACCTTTCTGTAATCCCAATAACTTCCTTTCTCTTTCCATGACAAATATGTCCTGTTGCCCTCCCCTCCTTATACTTTCTGCCCCACACACATGCACAGACTAGACAGAACAATCATTAACATAAAGAACCCTGCAGGAGAAGTAAAAATATCTAAGTTTATCACAGATACAGCATGGTACTGGCACATCAATAGACATTAATGGAACAGAAGAGATAAGCCCAAACAGATTCACATACCTAAGGCTCCCGAGTTTTTTTTTTTTTTAAAGGTTCATTTATTTTTGTTTTATGTGTATGTGGTTGGCTAGCTTGTTTGTATGTGTGCCACATCTATGCAGGTGCCCACAGAGGCCAGAAGAGGGTGCTGGAGTCCTTGGAACTGGAGTTACAGGCAGGTGTGAAGCACCTAGTGTGGGTGCTAGGAACTTATCCTAGATCCTCTCAAGAGCAGCAAGTGCTCTGCACCACTGAGCCACCTGAACTTTTACAAAAATGCCAAAAGCATACACTGTAAAAAGATAGCACCCTCAACAAATAGTGCTGGCAAAACTAGATAGCCACTTGTAAAAGAATGAAATTCAATCTATACCTCTCACCATGTACAAGAATCAATTCAAAGCAGATCAAAGACCTTAATCTAAAACCTGAAATGCTGAAATTCCTATAGGAAAATATAGGGAGCATATTATATTCAAAATAATTTGATTTATTTATATATTATAATTGTGACTTCAGTCGGTTTTCCATTTTTAATTATTATGGACTAAGCTGTGTTCCTCCAAAATCCATATGTTAAAGTTATAAATCTCAGTCCCTCAGAAAGCAACTATGTTTGGAGACAAGGCCTTTAAGGAGGTGATGAGGTTAACAGAGTGTACTCTGTGTTTCACTTTCCTGTCTTTCTTTTCTTGTTCTCACCCTCCTCCTTGTCATCCTCCTCCTCGTCCTGTTCCTCCTCTGCCTGTTCCTCCTCCTTTTCTTCCTCCTCCTCCTCTTCAGCTTTCCTTAACAGATAGCCTCGAACCTCCTGAAACTGTGACATGCCCAGGATTTCCCCACAGCTCTTCAATCTCCACACTAAGTCTCTTGCCTTGGCTTTGATTTCAAGCTCTTAGGAAATATAAAATATTAAGCCCAGGTAGAATCAGAATTTTCTAGGTAAAAATGAATGTTGCCAGGGATGTGGAATCAGAATAAGATGAATTTTCTCAGAAAAATGGCAGTAAGCTTGGGTAACTCTTCCAAATATTTGGACATCAAAAGTAAAAGTACATCATGATCACACTAAAAGAAAAAATTAGTAAGTTTGAGGAGAGAAAGCAAAAATTGAAACAAACAGGTAGTGTTCATAGATTGGAAGACTAAATATGGTAAGCATTTCTTTTCTTGATACACATGTGTAGTACAGTTCCAGCAGGACTTCTAGTAACTAGAGAAAAGATTAGTGTAAGTTTCATCTGGAGAGAAAAATAATTAAAATAGTGGCGGACTGGGGGTATAACTCAATCGTAGGGTGGTTGCCTAGCATGCTCAAAACCCAGCATCACACATACACACACACCACATGCACACACACACACACAAACACACACATACACACACATAGACAGACACACAACACACTGGAACAATTCTGAATAAGAAATAAAGTAAGGAAAATCTATCACTAAAGAGTGCTCAGGACTGAAAGATATTGGTGGACAGACACCCATATCAGTGGATAGAATAGAGAACACAGAAATTAGACCCATTCAAATATATGCAATTGCATTTTTAAAAATTTTACTTATATTTTTTGGGGCTGAAGAGATGGCTCAGTGATTAAGAACACTGGTTGTTCTTCCAGAAGACCTGGGTTCAAATCTCAGCACCCACATGGCAGCTAACAACCATCTGTAACTCCAGTTCCAGGGGATTAGACACCCTCTTCTGACCTCCACAGGCATTGCACAACCCGGGTACACTTACATACTTTTATTACTTTATGTTTATGAGTGTATTCCCTGCATGCATTTAAATGCATCTGTTTCATGTAATGCCTGTAGAAATCAGAAGAGGGCATCGGATCCCTTGGAACCAGAGTTATGGATGGTTGTTAGCTACTATGTGGGTGCTGGGAACCAAACTGAGTCCTCTGCAGGAGCAGCCAGTGCTCTTAACTGCTGAACCAACTCTCCTGTATACCCCCAGTTGCTTTTCAAAATATGGTGTGTGTGTGTGTTTGTGTGTGTGTGTGTATGTGTGTGTGTAAGTGCAAGTGAATACAGGTCAGAGGCCTCAGCTGGCGTTTTAGGCAGTTATGTGGGTGCTGAGCACCGAACACAGATCTTCTAGAAGAGCAGTATGTGCTCCTAACCACTGAGCCATCTCTTTAGTCCCCCACCCAATTATTTTCTGATAGGGTAAATAGTGTAAAATGTAAAAATAGCTTAATGGAAGAAAGACTACTTCTCAACACATGATGCGGAGGGAAGTGAATATTCACAGATCAAACAAAAAAAGTCAGCTTAACATCACATTATATAAAAATTAAATAGAAAACCACAAAACAATTTGGGACAACACCTGGAATCTAAAGCTGGGCATGATGTTCTCAGTCCTTATAGCGAAGGATGATTTATATAAAAGGAAAAACTGATACACTAAACATTAAACTTTTTCTCGTTGAATAGCTCTATTAAAACAAAAACTACAAACTAGAAGAACATATTTGCCAATCCATCAAAGGAGTATTATCTAGAATATATAAAGAATATTTAAATCCCTCAGTAATAAAATAGATGATCAGATTAGCAAAAGACATGAAAAAATATGTCAACAAAGAGGATATACAAATAGACTCGTGAAACAACACAAAATGACAAATAAGCTCGTGAAAAGATGTTTAACATCATTAGTCATGAGGGACAAGAAAATTAAAACCACAGGGAAATATCACTATGTAGTCACAAAATAATTAAAATGAAAAATAGCAGTAACACCAAACCCTGCTGAGCATACAGAGCAACTGGATTGCTCACACTTTGGTGGTGGGAATGTAAAACAGATATTCTAGAAAACTTTGTCCATTTCTTATAAAACTAAATACACAAATATCATATTATTTGTTGAGCACTTATGCCAGTCATTGTGCTGATCCCCGAGGGTCTCCACTGAGGGACAAATAGGAATATGACAGTACCTGTTTCACAGAACATACAGTCTGCATGTCAGGACAGGGAGAGTAATGGGAACTTAAATATAATGAGACAGTAACAGGATTATAAAGACAGATGCTGTGGCTGAACATGAAAGAAATGTAAAAACAAAATATTCAACCACCATTATCATTAACTTTATGTATTATGAAGTTGTGACTACCCTAAAAGATTCAAAGCCACAAATGTAGTATTCCAGTTAAGCAGAGAATGAGTAAGTGATGTTTTATCTTTTCTAGAGTTTCCCTTAACTAACTGATGCAAAAGAATACCATATGGGAGACAGATTATTGTTTCTAGCAAAGGATGCGGTTAATAAATATCCAACTGGGTTTCTGGTTTAATTTCCTTCCTGAACCTGAAAAACGGAAATTGATGGTGAAGGTTCAGCAGAGACTTCTGACTAGTGTCTTATAGATGGTTCTAGTACATAACTATGGGTATTGCAAGTCTACCTCAAAACCGTATGTAGATACCATCTGCCACCGAGTGATAGTAGCTAAAATCCGTCCTTTCAGAAAACATTCTTTTTTAGGTAACATTGCACGGCTATTCACTTAATTCAAGTCTGAGCATCAATTATTTATGCTCTTTTTGACAGAATATTAAAAAATTAGGCCTGTGCAGTTAAGTGGTATGTATTTATAATACTGATTTTATTTTTTTAACTGAAACGTAACATTTGTTTTGGAGGTTTCATGTAATGTTTTGACACGTGTATGTTTTGTTTCAAATTCAAAACAGGGTAAACCTATTATCGCAAACTTCTACCATTTTTTAATGGAGAAACAGTCAAAATTTTTCTAGTTCTCGTTTGTGTTTTGAGACAGCATCTCCCTGTAGCCCCAGGTGGCCTTAAACTCACTATGTAGACCAAGCTGACTTCGATCTCACAGAGATCCATCTGTCTCCACTTCTGGAGTGCTGGGATTACAGGTATGTGCCACCATGCCCAGCTGTCCTTCTAGTTTTTAAGATAAATGGTACATTATCATTATCTATAGTTACCTTATTGTGCAATACAATACCAAGACTTCATATTGTAGTTATTACTTAGCACCCGTTGATGAACTTCTCTTCTATCTGCCCTCCACTCTTCTCAGCTTCTGATAGCTACCATGCTACTCTAAGCTTCTAAACTTCCACATATGAATGAGATCACGCATCACTTATCTCTTTGTGTCTAGCATTGACTTCTAATTCTATCAGTATCAAATGACAGAACTCCATTCTTTCTTTTTCCATTTTCGTGTGTGTGTGTGCGTATGTGTGTGTGTGTGTGTTATATGTATATGTATGCATATTTACTTGTGTTTGGGCACACATGTGTAGTGTGCATGCATGTGGAGGTTCCAGGTTGATGTTGGGAATCATCTTCCATCACTCTTCCATATTATTCCTTGGGGAAGGCTATCTCAGTAAAGCCAGAGCTGGCTGATATGGCTACTTGCACTCACTAGTCAGCTTGCTCTGACGATCCCTTATGTCCTTCCAAGGATAGGATTACAAGTGAGCTGCCACACCACCCAACACATTTCCATGGATTCTGGGGCCCCAACACCAATCCTTACACTTGTGTGGCAAGCACTTTTAACCACTGAGCCATCTTCCCGGGCCCCAAGACCTTTATCTCCAGCACTTGTTGACTTGTCTTTTTAACTTGTCTTTTGGATAATCTCAATTCTTACTGCAGGTGAGGTGGCATCTCACTTTTGATTTGCTATTATTGTTCTTTATTTTCTTTTGCTTTGCTTTTGCAGTGCTGAGGATGGAACTCTTCAATGTGCTAGGTGAATTCACTATCTCTGTGAAGGTTTATGTTGATCCACATGATCTAGAATCACCTAGGAAAGGAGCCTCTGGGCATGCCTGTGGGGGCTTATCTAGATCAAATTAGCCTCTAGTCATGCCTGAAAAGAATTTTACTGATTAGGTTAATTGGGGTAGGAAAGCACCTCATGGGCAGCACCATTCCATGGGCTGGAGTTCAGGACTGCATATGGAGAAAGCTATCTGAGCACAAACATTGGAGCATTTATCGCCTTCTGCATCCTGACTACAGGTGCAATGTGGCCAGCTGCCTCAAGCTCTGCCACCATGACTTCCTAGTCACAATGGACTATGCCTTGGAAGTAGGAGCCAATATGAAGCCTTCCTCTTTTAAGTCACCTTAAATTTTATTTATTATTTATTTTTTATGCATTTGAGTGCTTGCCTGCATATATGTAAGTGCACCACACATGTGCAATGCCTGAAGAGGCCAGTAGAAGGTAGATCCCCTGGAAATTATGGTTGTTAGCTGCCATATTCATGGTGGGAACCAAACCCAGGTCTTCTGCAGGAGTAGCCCGTACTCTTAACTGCTGAGCTATGTCTCCATGCCCCACTTAAGTTGCTTTTGTCACAGCAAGTGGGAAAGAAACTGATAGAATGCTGAGCTCCATCACCAGCTTTCTTATTATGGTTTTATCTAATAATCAGAGATACTGAATTGTTTGCATGTACCTATTAGCTATTTGTATATCTTCCTTGGACAAATATTTATGCATTGTTTATTTTATTTATTTTTATTTTTATGTGTATGACTGTTAAGCTTGCATGTGTGTAAGTGCACCCATGTCATGCAGTGCTCACAGAGGATAGAAGAGGGTGTTGGATCCCTTGAAACTGGAGTTACAGACCATGTCGGTGCTGAGATTTGAACCTGGGGCTTCCACAAGAACAACCAGTGCTCTTAACCAGTGAGCCATCTCTCCAGCCTCCATTACCCATTTTTAAACTTGAATTTTTCTGTTACTGAATTTTTTGAATTCCTTGTATATTCTAGTTATTAGTTCCTTCTCAGATGTATACTTTGCAAATATTCCCCCTACTCAGTAGATGCCTCTTTACTCTTCTCGTGGTTTCCTTGTGGCTCAAAAGTTTTTAACTTGAAGAAATTCTGTATGTCCATTTTTATTTGTTTCATGTATTTTGAAGCCTTTCCCACTATACCCTTGCACATTCTGATGTGTTTTCAAGTGCCCCATGTTTATTTCCAGCATCTTCATGACTTAGGTATTTGATATATTTTAATTGGTTTTCACAACGGGTAAGAGATAGCAGTCTAGTTTCATTATTTTGCATATGAATGCTCTATTTTCCTGACATTATTTATAAAAGACTGTCTTTTCTTAAACATGTTTTGCTAATTTGGTTGAGCAATAGTTGACTATAGATACATGAATTTATTTCTAGGTCCTTCTGTTCTGTTGGTCTATGCATCTCTTTTTAACCAGTGTCTTTCTGTTTTAATTATTATAGTTTTATAGTATATTTTAAAGTGAGGGAATGTAATGCATCCCATTTTATTCTTTTGTTGTTCAAAACTGCATACTTCACACTCTTTTTTCCCTCTTTTCCCCTGTTTTTCTTTAATTCTAATGTGAATTTTAGGATGGGTTTTTCTAGCCCCCTGAGGAATGTCTTTGGTGCTGTGATAAAATTTGCACTGAATATGCAGACTACTTTGGATACTATGTTCAGATTTTTGTTTCACTTTGTTTCCAGATCTTTTTGGGGGTAGAAAAACTTTGTCTACAATTCTAGACCATAGTCCATCATTGCCTGAAACTCAGAGCAGGAGCTTGAGACACTGAACATACCACACACACAGTCGAGAACACAGAGGAAGAATGCACCCATATTGCCTGCCTGCTTGCTGCTGCTTATGCCTAGCTAGTTTGCTTCACTCTTTCACAGTTCAGGATCCTTCATGAAATGGTGCCCCCAACATTCAGACTGGGTCTTCCCACCTCAATGAAGACAATCCCCTGCAGACATACCCACAAGCTGACCTAATCTAGATAATTTCTTATTAAAATTATCTTTCCAGGTGATACTAGGTTGTATCAAGTTCATGGTAAAACTACCCAGCACAACAATAACCCATAAGTTTTTCATCAATAGAAACTTGGCACATTGTTTTACTTCTCCAAAGATCCAAGACAGGGCTTAATGGTCATCTGGGATATGTAATTTAACAATCTGTCAGTGTCTCCTTTTCTCCAGCTGCTTTGCATATTAGGAGTCCTACTGTACATTGTGTTAACCCCCTCCCTGAAGCCCTGTTCATTGAAACATATCTTTTCTGCCTAGACTAATTTCTGTACACAAGAAGCCTTATCAGTGATTTAGCAAACATGAGATGCCTTTTCCTTTTTGATACTGTTATTTATTTAAAAGTTTTTGTTGAGTCTTTAAGAATTTCACAATACACATTTTGATTATAGTCAGAGCCCCTCCCCTCTTCTCCCCCAACTTTCTACCACCACCACCACCCTGACTTCATGTCCTCTATTATTATTTTACAAACCTATTAAGTCTAATGTGTGCTCCCTGAGTGTTCTTGGGTGTGGGTCTGTCTCTTGGTCTGCTTTCTGAATGTTACCCATAAAGAGAACTGATTTTCCCTCTCCCAGAAGCTATCAGTTGCTAGTAATTGCTCAGCTTGGGCAGGAGCTTCTTGCCCACCTCCCCATGTCCATGCTGGGTTTTTGTCTGGATTGGGCTTGCACGGGTCTTGTGCATGCTGGTTCTTACAATCTTTCTGTTCCCTTTTCCACAATGAACCTTGAGCCTTAAGAGGAGAGGGAGTGATACTGGTGTCCCATTTAGGGGTGAGTTCTCCAGAGTCTCTTCTTTGCACATTAGTCAGCCATGGGCTGCTGTATAAACTGCTACAAGAAGCAGCTTCTCTCATAAGAACAGAGAGATGCACTAATCCATGGGTATAACAATTTCATTAGGAGTCAGTTTAATACTATTTATGAGAATATTAATAACAGGTTCTCCCCTATGGCCTATGAAATGTTTAGCCACAGGTTCTTGGGCATGATAATAGTGCCAGATATGGGCTCCATCCATCTGGTAAAGCTTGCCTTAAATCCAATTAGAAGGTGGTTGGTTAAAATGTGTGCCACTATTGCACAAGTGGGCTTATCTTGTTAGCACAATCTTTATTGTAGGTTGCAGGGTAATCCCAGCACCTGAGAGACAGAGGAAGGCATACCTTTGGGAGTTCAAGGCCATCCTGGTCTACATGGGCAACTCCAGACTAGCCAGATCTACAGAGTGATACCATGTCTGAAAAAAAAAAAAAAGGAAAGTACCAGGCAAAGGCATCTGTCACTAGGAGCATCCACCTATTACTTCTGGCATTAATATTTTAAGAATATTGTTTATTCTTGAACACTGGGTATCTTTCCATTTTTTGTATCCTATTCAGTATCTTTTATTAATGATTTTTTTGTTTTCCTTATAGAGATTATTTACCTTTTGTTAAATTTATTCTTAGATGTTTTTGTTTTGTGACTATTGTAAACGAAGTTATTTTCATTTCTTTCTCAAGGCAATTCACCACTGACAATATTATGGCACTATTTATTTATGAAAGTTGATTTTGCATTCTAGAACTTTGCCAAATTCATTCATTCATTCAATAGTTACTTGGGTGCCATCTTCAGAGTTTTCTACTGATCATACCATCAGCAAATATTGACAACTTCTTCCCTAGTTGGATATACTTTACTTATTTCTCTCAACTACCTTCTATGATAAGACTTTTTTTAAAAAAATAATTTTTTGAGACTGTTATATAGGCATATAAGCATAAGGTATTTTGATCAAATCCATGCCTACTCCATCCCCTCTAACTCTTCCCACATCTCCTCATCACTTTTATCTGAGAACTTCATGTACTCTATCTTCTTTTTTTTTTTCTTTCTTTTTATGGGGCTTTTTGCTTCTCTAACATCCCCCCCCCCCTGAAGAGGTAACCCTAAAATCTTTTAAGGATTAGATAAGAGTTCCCAAATACTTTTGACATTTTTGGCCTTTGGAAAAGAGTATGTTGCTAAGACACCCAAAGACATTTTGACTTTTAGCCAAGAAACTGGTTACTTTTCTTTGGGATCTTTTTACACTAACTGCTTAGCCAATTCCTACCTCCTATTCTTATCACACCATCCTCTGAAGCGGTTACCCACCTTGCAGATAGGGAATCAGAACGCAGGGGCTCTGGCTTCTTTCATGCTGAACAGGGACGCAGGGTGAGGCAATTGGGGTACCCCTTCAGTGGGTCTACCTAAGACTCCCAGATTGCATAACTCTTATCTGTAGGGGGAAAAGAAAATCCTTGACTGGTGAATAGGAGATGTGAAGGAGAAGTAAAGGCAAGAGTAATTAGCATTACAAGTTCTAGACAGGGAACTAGAAAAAAGTCAGAAAAGGGCAAATTTCAAATGTTCATATGAGAGTACATTGGAATTTCTTGACGAGAGCTTCCAGAAGCATCCCTCTATTGGGTTCCTCCACATTTTTCTTTTATCTGCCAAGGGTGGACTCAAGAGTGATGAATTCAGGATTTGCTTTCAGGTATTTTGTTAGCTGTTGGAGTGGTTAGAAGCAGTGTCAGTGCCCTCTCAAAGGCCTCTAGATAGGGAGAGAAAACAAATTTAGCCATCATTTTAGAACAATAGCAGGTTGTATCCCTTAGCTATAAGTGGGCACTACAGTATTGCAGACCAAGATTTGAAGTCTTACATCTGAACAGCACTTTCTGATTACGAACAACATCATCAATGAGAAATAATTGTCTAAATAACATTTTCTATGAACTTAAGCTTAATGTAATAAAGGGAAGTGTAATCCCTTGAACTCTTTAAGAAACATACTGGTGATTTTACTCTTTGGTTATACTTTCCTTTTGGGGGTTTAAGACCATAGAGTTGACCCAAATAAATCAATTTACATTTACACTTAAGGTCGAACAACATCATCAATGAGAAATAATTGTCTAAATAACATTTTCTATGAACTTAAGCTTAATGTAATAAAGGGAAGTGTAATCCCTTGAACTCTTTAAGAAACATACTGGTGATTTTACTCTTTGGTTATACTTTCCTTTTGGGGGTTTAAGACCATAGAGTTGACCCAAATAAATCAATTTACATTTACACTTAAGGTCGTTTGAGGATCTGTTCCTCAGGGGTCACATGGGCTTGGAGGAGTGCATGTCTTCTTTCTTTTACCAGTTCCATCTATGTGAAGGTAAGTCAAATGCCCTGTTCCACCACGGCTGGCTTCACTTGGAATCATGGAGGAAATATTTCTTCTGTGTTGACCCTCCTCTTTGTAGTCTGGAGACTGGTTCAAGTCTGTCTTTTGGGGGTCTCCATGCCCTCCCTGAACAAGAAGATAGGTGACACCACAGTTACAGGACATTTTGAGAGATGTTCCATAGTCCCATGGAACTTAGTTGACCTTGGAGGGCAAGGGGCAAAAACTGTCCTTTAAGTCCCTCTGACCAAATTAGTATAGGCCTCAAGGTATAGCTGTTAAATAGCCAATAAGGTTAGTTCCATCAGTCTCGTACTTTTAATTATCATGTGCTATGTAGATAAGGCTTGGGTAAAAAACCAAATATTCTCAGATAAACCTTGACTAGATATATACTTAGTTCTTTAAACTAGTTGACTAAATTATGATCATAGAAATTTTCAGATAATGTGTATTTTTGTCTCATCCTTTATATATCATAACAAACCTAAATGGACCTACATCACTTGCTTAGGCTTTCTCATTTTTCCTGTTTATTTTGGAAAATATCTCCATTCCCATATCCTTTTAACATCTTTTACATTCTCATTTTATTTTTTTAAATAATTATGAAACATAATATTATTAACAAATAAATTTTCCATCTGTTTGAGCCTTCTTTTCCTGGGGATACTAAGCAATGCTTATTCCCTCTTAAGTTTCTAGTGTCAAGCCAATGTTCGATTAAAGTTTTACTGGGGAAACAATAAATTTATTGAGCTTACTTACCGAGATAACTGAGGGGTTTCTGAAGTGTATGTATGAACTGAGTGTATGCACCCTGGAAAGTCTTTACCAAGCATGGATCATGCCTTCTTTTGCTAGTCTTCCCCAGACTGAATATTTAAACCCTCCCCAAATCCAGGAGGCCATGGGTGATTAGGTTCAAATTACATACAGTTGGCTGGGAAGAATGGCAGGATAATGTAGTGAGGTCAATGACCCTGCTTGGCCCTCCTTTAATGAATGAAAACATCTCTGAATAAGACCAATTGTGACAATGTTTAGCGATCAGGCTCAACTGGAGTTGTGATGATGGTAGTTATTTCATGCAGAAGGGACTGCTGTGTAGAATCCATCATCTTATTAAAAGGACCTGCGATTTAAAAGGATTTGGTCCTAGGATCCACATATGAGGGAGAACATATGTCGTTTGTTTTTCTGAGTCTGTATTACTTCACTTAGTATAATAGTTTCTAGATCAAATCACTTACCTGCAAAATTCATTATTTCATCTTTCTTTACTGCTGAATAAAACTCCATGGTGTAAATATACCACATATTTGTTAACCAGTCTTCAGTTGAGGGGCACTTAGGTTGCTTCCATGTCTTAGCCATTGTGAAGAGAGCAGCAACAAACATGGTTGTACAAGTGTCTCTACAATAGGATGAGTTCTTTGGGTATATGCCAAGGAGTGGTTTAACTGGGTCATATGGTAGGTTCATTTTTAGTTTTTTAAAGAAATCTCCACATTGTTTTCCATAGAGGTTGTATGAGTTTGCAATCCCACCAGCAGTGAATGTGCATTCCCCTTTCTACACATCCTCACCAGCATTTGGTATTATTTGTTCTCTTGATCCTAGCAAATCTGGTTGGGGTGATACAATAGGGTGGTTTTAATTTGCATTTCCCTAATTACTAATGATGTTGAACACTTTTTGAGATGCTTCTTCGCCATGTTTATTTCTTCCTTTGAGAACTCTCTGTTTAGATCTTTAGCCCATCTTTTCATTGAGTCATTTGGTTTCTCGAATCTTTGTTCTTTAAGTTCTTTATATATTCTGGATGTTAAACATCTATCAGATGTGTTACTGGTGAAGATTTTTTCCCATTCTGTGGGTTTTCTCTTCACGTTTTTTGGTTGGTTCTTTTGCTGTACAGAAGCTTTTTAGTTTAATGAGGTCCCACTTGTTGATTTGCTGACCTTCATTCCTGAGCAAATTCTGTCTGATTTATAAAATCCTTTCCTACACCTATATCTTGTAAGTTACTGCCAATATTTTCTTATAATAGTTTTGGGGTTTCCAGTTTCATATTGAGGTCTTTGATCCATTTGGAGCTGACTTTTGTGCAAGGTGAAAGGTAGGATCTAGTTTTGTTCTTCTATAGGTGGAGATCCAGTTTTGCCAGGACCATTTGTTGAAGATGCTGTCTTTCCTCCATTGTGTGTTCTTAGCACCTTTGTCAAATATCAGGTGGCTGAAATTGCATATACTCAGGTTTGGATCTTCAGTGATGTTACATTGATCTATGTGTCTATTTTTGTGCCATTATCATGCTGGTTTTAAGACTATAGCTCTGTAGCTATAGCTCTTTGAGATCTTGTATAGTAATCTCCCCAGCATTGCTCTTTGTGCTCATGGTTGCTTTGGGTATCTGAGGTCTTTGTGCTTCCATATGAATTTAAGGATGGATTTTTTTTGTAATTCTGTGAAGTATGCCATGGGGATCTTGATTGGGGTTGCACTGAATATATATATTGCTTTTGGTAGGATGGTCATTTTCACAGTATTAATTCTTCCAGTCCATGAACATGGCAGGTCCTCCCATCTCCTGGTGTCTTCCTCAATCTCTTTAATGATTTAAAATTTTCAGTGTAGGAAGCAACCTAAGC
>NW_008329666.1:3840620-3851495 GCF_000622305.1 Nannospalax galili
TTAAAAGTGTTGATCAGTTCTTGTAGTTTTCTGGTAGAACTTTTGGGGTCTCTTAGGCATAGTATCATATCAACTATAAAAAGTGATAGTTTGACCTCTTCTTTTCCAATTAGTACTCCTTTAATTTCCTTCTCCTGTCTTATTTCTCTAGCAAGAGTTTCAAGCATTATGTTGAAAAGGAGTGGAGATAGTGGACATCCTTGTCTGGTTCCTGATTTTAATGGGCATGCTTCCAGTTTTTCTCCATTTAGAATGATGCTGGCTATGGGTTTGTTATATATAGCTTTAATTATGTTGAGGTATGTTCCCTCCAGTCCAATTCCCTCTAGGATTTTGAACATAAATTCATGCTGAATTTTGTTAAAACCCTTTTCTGCATCTATTGAGATGTCATTGTGGTTTTTGTCTTTGAGTCCATTTATATGATTAATGACATTTATTGGCTTGTGTGTATTGAAGCAGCCTTTCATCTATGGGATAAAGCCTACTTGATCATGGTGAATGATCTTTTTGATATGTGTCTTTATGTGTTTTGCAAGTATTTTGTTGAGAATTTTTGCATCTATGTTCATTAAGGATATGGGTCTATAGTGTTCTTTTTTGGTTGTGTCTTTACCTGGTTTGGGTATTAGAGTGATGCGAGCTTCATAGAAGGAATTTGGGAGTTCTCCCACTGTTTCTTTTATTTTGAATAAGTAGTATTGGTTGTAGGTCTTCTTTAAATGTCTCGTAGAATTCTGCTGTTAATCCATCTGGGCCTGGGCTTTTTTTAGTTGAGAGGCTTTGTATTACTGTTTCAATTTCCTATATATTATGGGTCTGTTTAAACTGTTGACCTTTTCTTAGTTTAACTTTGGTGGTTCCCATGATTTTAGATATCCATCCATTTCTTTTAGAGTTTCAGATTTAGTAGTGTATAGGTTTTTTAAATTTTCCCTTATAGTGATCTAGATCTTTTGTGTGTCTGTTGTGATGTTTCCCCTTTCATCTCTGATTTTGTTGGTTTGGATTTACTCCTTCTTTCTTTTGGTTAACTGGGCTAAGGGTCTGTCTACCTTGTTTAGCTATTCAGAGAACCAGCTCTTAGATTCATTGTTTCTTTGTATTGCTTTCTTTGTTTCTATTTCATTAATTTCTGCTCTGATTTTTCTTATTTCTCCTCTTCTGCTGGGTTTGAGTTTCATTTGTTCTTGTCTCTCCCATGTCTTGAGTTGCGCTGTTAGGTCATTTATTTGGGCTCTTTCTAATTTTTTAATGTAGGCATTAGAGCTATAAGTGTCCCTCTTAGGACTGCTTTTAATGTGTCCCAGAGGTTGTGTTGTGTTGCTTTGTCCTTTTTGTTGAATTCCAGGAATTTTTTTCTTTCTTAATTTCTCCTTTGACACACTCATTCTTTAGGAGTGTGTTGTTCAATTGCCGTGAGTTCATGGAGTGTCTAGGGCTTTGTCCAGTGTTGTGCATGTGGTCCAATAGAATGCATGGAATTATTTCATTTTTTTTTATTTGTTGAGATTTGTTTTGTGGACCAGTATGCAGCCAATTTTTGAAAAAGTTCCATGGGGTGCTGAGTAGAAAGTGTATTCTTTGGTACTTGGGTAAAATATTCAAAAGATGTCTGTTAGGTCCATTTGATGTATGGTATCATATAATTCAGATGTCTCTCTGTTTATTCTTTGTCCAGCTGACCTGTCTAATGGAGACAGTGGGGTATTGAAGTCCTGTACTATTACTGAGTTGGGGTTATTCTGTGTCTTAAGGTCCTGTAGTGGTGTTTTTATTAATTTGGTTGCACCAGAGTTTGGTGCATATATGTTAAGTATTGTAATATCTTCTTTGACTGTTCCTTTCCTCAAAATGAAGTGACCCTCCTTATCTGTTCTGATTAGTTTTACTTTGAAGTCTATTTTGTCAGATATTAGAATTGCAACCCCTGCTTGGTTCTTAGTGGTATTTGCTTGGAATAGTCTTCTCCATCTTTTACCGTAAGGTAGTGCCCGTCTTTGAAAGTGAGATGGGTTTCTTGCAGACAGCAAAAAGACGGATTTTGTTTCTTAATCCATTCACTTAGCCTGTGTCTTTTTACTGGGGTGTTCAGTCCATTGATATTTAAGGTTACTATTGAAAGATGCATATTGGTTGCCATAATTTTGATTGCTGTTTGTGTTCTTTGTCTAATTTTGTGTTTTCTAGATTATACCTTTATTTTCTTTTGTTGCCCCTGAGGTATAGTCGTTCCTTTTTCCTCTCTTTGTATTGCTTCAAGTGTTCTTTGAAATGCTGGTTTCATGGACATGTATTCTTTCAGGTTTTTTGTGTCATGGATGATTTTTCTTTCCCCTTCAACTATAATAGACATTTTTGCTGGGTAAAGTGTTCTGGGTTGGCATATATTGTCATTTAGAACTGGAAATACCTTGGTACAGGCCCTTTTTGCATTCATAGTTTGCATTGATAAGTCAGCTATAATTCTGATGGGTTTTCCTTTATATGTGACTTGTTTTTCTTTTGCTGCTTTTAGGATCCTCACTTTGTTCTGTACATTTATTGTTTTTATTATGATATGTTGTGGGGAGTTTCTTTTCTGATTCTGTCTATTTGGTGTTCTATGTGCTTCCTGTATTTGTATGGTGATATCTTTCCTTAATTTTGGGAAATTCTCTTCTACAATCCTGTTTAAGATCTCGTCAATACCATTAACCTGAAATTCTCCTTCCTCTGTGTCTATGATATGTAGATTTGGTCTTCTCATGGTGTCCCACATGTCTTGCATATTCCATTCCTGTGTTTTTAAAATTTTTTCATAATCTTTGCTTGAGTGGTCCAATTTTTTAACTTTATTCTCCAGTGTTGATATTCTGTTTTCCATTTCATTCATTCTAGAGGTGAGGTTTTTCCATTATTTCAAGTTGGCTCATTGAGTTTTTCACTTCCTTCTTCATTTCTGCCTGAGTTTTCTTCAATGTTTCTCTTTTGTGAATTCATTCAGAAGTTTATTCCCATCTTCATTTGTCTGATTTGTTTGTTCCTGTGTCCTTTAAATTCATTGAATTTCTTGATTATGTTTATGATTGGTCTTTTAAATTCAGTGTCCTGGATTATCTCTAGGGCTTTCTCCTTGTAGAACTTTTCTACAGGACTGGTGGAGTTTGGTGGGGACATAGTGTTTTGGCTTTCCATTTTATTATTCTTTGTGATACTGGCACTTGAATTTCTTTTTGTGTTTGTTTGTTTGTGATTCTGATATGAGAATTAAGTTGAAGTATACTTCTGTTTGTATTATTGGTGTGCCTTGTTCCTTTTCTTATTGTTTATATAAAGCTGGTTGGTCCAGGTTTCAGATTCTCTCAGGTTTTGTTTTGGAGGTAACTGATGGCTTCAGATTAGCTACTCAGGAGCATCCACAGAAGCCCAAGTCAGGTTCCAATCAGGTACACTCAGGCTTCCTTCTAAGGTTTGGACCCCTACTAGCAGGAACTCAGAGCAACATTTGGGAAGATTCCTAAGGGGGTGCTGATTTTGGGATTTCAGTTGATCTGCTGAGTTCTAAGCCCCTATGCCAGAGGGAAGCTAGAACTGGCACTCTCTCACAGTCTGCTGAGCTCCCAGCTGCTACAAAGATGGTATTTGGAATACACCCTCGCAGGCTGTGTGATAAGATCTCAGCCTTATCCTACCAAAGCCAAGTCTGCCCCAGGCCTTGGAAGGGGCCCCACACAATTGCAGTTAGTGGGTTGGGAAGGTGCAATTGTGGGAAGCTCACCACCAGGTGCAGGCAGGATCTGGGTGCTCTCAGGCCATCCCCTGGGTTTTCAGCCCCTATGCCAGAGGGAGGCAGGAACAGGCAGTCTCTGGAGGTCTGCTGAAATCCCAGCCACCACACAGAGGTTGGAACCTACCCTCTCAGGTTGTCTGATAAGATCTCAGCCTTATCCTACCAAAGCCAAGTCTGTCCTGGGGCCTCACACAATGCCAATGCTGGTTAGGGGGTTGGGTAAGGTGCAATGCCAGAGGGAGGTGGGAACAGGCACTCTCTGGTGGTCTGCTGAGATCCCAGTCACTATATAGATAGAGCAAGGCTTTCTCTACTTCTCTACTGTAGGTTCATATGAGCAAGCTTCCAAGAGCTTGTAGGACTCTATTTTCATATGGTCTTGCAACTCCTCCCAGGCTCTTACAATCTTTCTGCCCCCTCTTCCACAAAGGTCACTGAGTCCTGGGTAAGTGAATTTTAATATAGAAGTCTTGTCCAAGGACCAGAATTCTGAAGATTCTTAATCTTTATGCTTTGACCATTTATGACCTTTGGCCCTCTGATGCATGAGAAAGCTTCATTAATAAGAATTGAGATATCCATTAGTGTCCTCTTTAGCCCTTGTTCTATGTTCCATGAGCCTTAGGTGTAGAGGTTGCATTGTGGATGTTTCACTTAGGCTTGGGCAATTCACAGACAATCTGTGTGTGACCAGTTGTGGTACTCTGTAATAGTCTCTGTCTGGTACAAAAGAAACTTCTTTGATTAGTGATGACTGGCATATTTGTTTGTAAATGTAAGGATATGTATTTTGTGCATAGTAAGAAATTGTGTTAGTCGAGGGATTTGACAGACTTAGGGTTTTCTCTAAGATCTATGATGTCTCCAGCCATGTATATTTGGCTAGGTTTACAGTACCACACATGAGTTTTCTCCCACTGAGTGAGGTTTTAGTGCAATTAGGTAGCTGTTGATTGCCCCCAAGGTTAAAGTGCCACAACTGCACCAATGTCATATCTGAGCTGGTCATTGGTGTGGTGATTTGTTCTTCAAGCTGGTGTTGGACCATATTGATTGATGTTCTCTCTTAGCAGTTTACATGGTGCTCTCCAAAGCTATGAGAGATAGCCTTCAGAGAAAGTGGCTTCCAGGTTAGTTCCAGTTCCATTGCTTAAAGTTCTGTGTCTGAAGTATGTTCTGTTTTCAGCAATAGGGTCTTACCTTCAAGTTCTGGGAGGCTGTCAAGGGCTGTGTCAATAGTCTGCGTAATTCTGGGAGTCTCTTGGACTACCCACTGGCCAACAACTCACCTATATACATGAATTCATGTAGAGATATTGTATGTATAATTTGTCTTTAGGTTGTTGGGCTAATATGATTCCCTCTGGTAGTTTACACTAGCTAGGCCCTATTTATCTCTCCCTGTCTAACCCTTCCTCCATGCCTTCCTCATTTAAAGTGTCTCCACTTTCCCCATTTTTCCCTTGAGAATTCTAGTCTCCTATAGTCCCACCTCTCTTGAGCTTCTACTTTCCCTTTATCCCTAAAGTTCCTTGTATAATGCTCCTTCACACCTCCCAGTTAAACACCCCCATTTTATACATTTGTCACTTAGTAACACCTGTCTTCTACTGTTGCCTCTCAGGTTCCTTCTTTTCCATTACTTCCCTGGTTTCTTTCCATTAACCTGGTTCTTGCAGTTACATTAAGATTCATACTCACATATAAGGATTTGGTTCTAGGATCTATGTATGAGGGAGAAGATAACCTTATTTGTTTTTCTGAGTCTTTGTTACCTCACTTTATATAACAGTTTCTAGTTCCATTCATTTACCTGAAAATTTCATGATTTTGTCTTTCTTTACTGCTGAGTTGGAAACAACCTAAGTGTTCCTCAAATGACAAGTGGATAAAGAACATGTATTTTTCAATCTTTTGGAAAGAATATTCCTCAGATGTCTCTTAAGTTCAGTTTATGCAAGTTGGACCATTGATTGATGCTCTCTCTTAGCAGTTTGCATAGCACTCTCCAAAGCTGTTTCTTTGTTAATTATCTATCTGGTTGATATGTCTATTGCTGAAATTGTAATGTTAATGGTCCTTAATATTATGGAATTAAGATATCTTTTTCTTCAGTCCTATTAACGCTTGCTTTATACTATTGAGTTCATCAGTTTATTGCATTATAAACATCATTGTCTCTTTTGCTGCTGTATTAGTTTCTTTTCTGGTGCTGTGATAGAAACACCATGACCAAGGAAACTTATTAAAGGAAGAGTTTATTTAGGTTAAGGTTCCAAAGGGACAAGGTTCCATCAGGGTGGGGAGGCATACCAGCAGAGGTAGCTGGAGTAGGAGCAGAAGCTAAGGACTCACATCTTCAAGCAGACGCAGGAAAGAGAGAATGACTGGAGATCTGGCAAAGCTTAAGAACTCTCTAAACTCACCCCCAGTGACATGCTTTCTCCAGCATGGACACACCTTCTAAGACCCCCAAAAAATCAGTGCCACTAACCAGGGACAAAATGTGCAAATACTTGGAGCCTATGGGGGACAGAATTCTCATTCAAACCACCACATTCCACTCTGTCTGGGTGATATGTTTATGGCTGAAATGATAGTGTTAGTGTTCCTTAATATTATGGGATTAGGATATATTTTCCTTCAGTCCTTTTAATATTTTCTTTGTATCATATTGGATATATGTATATATATGTATATGTTTTTCTATTATTGAGTATATTTGATGCTTTTGATTAAATTGTGCTCCATCTAAGTATAGATACTCCTGCTTTATTTTGGATTGGATTTGAAAGGTGTGTCTTACTCCTTTCTTCTCTGATGTATGTCCCTATCGGTGTAATGAGTTTCTTGTAAGCAGCACCTAGTTGAGTCTTGCTGGTTTTTTACTTTAACCTATCACTGATTTTAACTGGAGAACTTAGATTTAAGGTAATTATTAATAGGTAGGGTCATAACTAATTCTATTCTACACTTGCTTCCTAGTTTCCCCTCCCTTCCTTCCTTCCTTCCTTCCTTCCTTCCTTCCTTCCTTCCTCCCTCCCTCCCTCCCTCCCTTCCTCTTTTCTTTCCTTTTCTATCTTTTCACTTTCTTACCTCTTCATTTGTGGTTAAGTGATTTTTTTTCCCCTAGTAGTATATTTCAGTTTGTTGCTTATTATTTTTGGTGTATTTGTTTTAGAATTTTTGTATTGTTATTATAATGAAACTTATAGGAAATTTTTTTGGTCATAAGCTATTTTCAGATGATAATAAAATTAATGATAAGGATAAGAAAAGAAACCAAAAAAGAGAGAAAGTATGTTATTAAAAACTCCATTCTTTCCCACAATTTGAATTTTTGATGTTATATTTTATATATTTCTCTCCTACCTGTTTTGTGTGTGTGCATGTTCATGTGTGTGTTCACACATATACGTATGTGTGCACAGGCATGTTGAGGTCAGAGGGCGAGCCTAAATGTCCTTTCTTAAGTGCTTTTCACTTTGTATTTTTCTGGAGACAAAATATCTCATTGGCCTGGAACTTGCCAAGTAGACTAAGCTGGATGGCCATCTAGTCCCTGGGATCTAACCTGTCACCTCCTCTGTAGTTCTGGGATTACAAGTACATGCCACTATACCAGACTTTGTCATGTGTGTTCTGTGGACTGAACTCAGGTCTTCATGTTTGCAAGGCAAGAACTTTACTATCTGAGCTATCTTCCCAGCTCTCTATTGACTAACTCTTTATATTTTAATGTAGTTGTTATTTTTAATTTTTTTGCCTTTAAGTCTTCAAAATAAATATATGAATGGATTTGACATCATATTTAAAATATTTGAGATTTCTGAATCTGTCCTAAGGATTTCTTAAATTAATTTCAAACAGGAAAATATATATAATAAAATTGAATAAAGGAACCCTTTTCTCCCCCCAAACTAAACATAACTATCATTTCTGCCAGTAATAGTCTAGGGCATTTTTACAAGAGAAAGATAGCCACTAAAATCTGTACATAGATGCTTCCAGCAGCTTTTTCCTAATAGTCCCAAACAGTTACAATTCCTTGGTGTTTTTCATTAAGTAAATGGCCAAAGTAGAGCAAATATTTTCCATGTATACACCCTAGTTTGTTTCTTCACTGTTGTGACAAAATGCTCTGGCCACTACAAACTTGAGGAGGAAAGGGTTTATTTGTCTTACATCTCCTGGGTCATGGTTCATCAGGGAGCCCAAGGTAGGAACTCAGGGCAGGAACCTGGAGGCAGGAGCTGGAGTATACCATAGAGGAACACTGCTTACTGACTTGCTCCCCTGGCCCATGCTCAACCTCCTTTCTTATACAACATAGGCCCACTTGCCCAGTGGTGGCACGACCCACAATGGGCTGGGGACTCAACAATCAAGAGAATTCCCCAACAGACATGGCCACAGGTTGTTCCAATGGAGGCAATTCCCCATTTGAGGCTCCCTCAACCCAGGTGTGTCAAGTTGACAATAAAACTATCCAGCACAGTTTATTACTAAGGACAATAAAAGGAAACTCCACAACACATGCAGCAAATTGAATAATTCTTAAGGGTATTCTCATTCAACAGAATGAGAAAAGTATTCACAAAGACTTATATTTTTAATTTACATACCATTATTGAAATAGGAAGCTGATGAACTAAAGAATAGATTAGTGATTATCAAAGATTAAAGAGGAGGTAGAAGTAGCAAGAATTTCTGTGTGGCTGTCAAAGTGTCACATGAACAATACATATGATGGAAATGTTTTATATTTTTATATACCCATGTGAATATCCTGGTTGGGATATTGTATAAGAAGATACCATCAGGGTTACTGGGTAGAGGATACATTGTGTCTCTGAGTTATTCTGCTTATGAATGTATAGTTACTTCATTAATTAAAAAGATTAATTTTAGGGCTGGAATGATGGTTCAGTGATTAAGGGCACTGCTGCTCTTGCACAGGATCTTGGTTCAGTTCTACATCTAATGTAATTATTATTATGATTGGATTTGTATCATCTACATGGCAGTTAAGTAACTGTCTGTAACTTCAGTTCCAGGGAATCTGATACCCTCTTTTGTCTGCATGAGCATATGCATGTGGTATACATACATACATACATACAGGCCAACACTCACAAACATAAAATAAAAATAAATAAATGTTTAAAAATACACCCAAAAGATTAATTTTAAAAAGAGGTTGCAATAAGAACAGAGAATTTCTTGCTAGAGGACCTATCTTTTCAAAAACATTAAAAAGAGTTCTTTAGGATAAATGAAAATGACACTAGATAGTAACTCAAATCAATCAAAATTATCAGGGAAAGAAATAATATAGGGAAACAAGTCAGTAACATACTTTTCTTTTCCCCTGTTAACTTATTTAAAAAATGATTGGATAAAACTAATTATATCTTATTAACTTGCTTTGTATCATTAACAGCATGTCTTGAATGCTGATCAAAAGAAGGGGGGGGTGAAATGAAGCCACACTGCAGGAAAGATCTGCATTTGGCTGGCATTTGGTTACTTTTGGATTGACACAGACATTGACAATTTAAGGTACACAAAATTAACAAAATAATTCAAATTGTATGTTGAAAAATACTATTTACCTCAAAGCAGTGAAGGAGGATCAGAAAAATAAAACACATAAGCAAAAAATAGGAGCCACAGAGAAAGCAATAGCAAAATGACAGACACAAATCCAATCATAACAATAATTACATTAGATGTAAATGTAAATGAGTTATATCGTGCTGTAGAGTCAAGTAGGTTGAAGGGAAAAAGATGTTTCCATGCCATGCAAATAATAACAATTATAGGGCAAAACTGAAGTATGATGTTATCAGGGACAAAAGGCTTTAAGATTTAGCACTAGAGATAATGTCTCATTGTTACAGAAAGAAATATTAAGAAGATATAATAATTACAAATGATATACAATATAAGAAACAAATGGTGACAAGCTGAAAAGTGTAAGCAGATAATCTAACAATAACAGAAGATTGACACCCCCATTCTTAGTAATCTAAAACACAAATAGACAGATATTCAGTGAAAATATAGGTTTGAATAACACTGTAACTAAGGACACATTTAACATCCATGGAACTAATATGGTAGAAAATAGGAAGTTCTAGAGCATGAGGAGGCTTTGCTGTTTTAGGAGCCCAGGTCCTTTATCTCTGGATTTGAAGAATCAATTTCATGGACAACAAAAGTGTAAGTTTAGAGAGGAGTTTGTATTAGCTTTATAGAAGAGAGCTTGAGACAAGAAAGCAGGCAGAGCTGCTGTAGAGAAAGAGCAGTATCCAAGAAAATGTTACCATTGAACTTCAGATATAGAGGCTTTATGTAGGACTTTTGGCAGAAACTGATTTGAAGCTTGTAGGATGAGCAAATCAGCACAGTTGGTGCACCTGTGCTGTATCCCTGTGTCTTCCCAGCCCAGACGTCTAGACAGATATTTTGGTCACACTCTCATGTATAGCTTCCAGGCAGCTATCTAAAAGGAGGAGAAGAAAAAGATAAAAAGAAACCAAATCAGGAACCAGAGCACCTAAAAACAGGGATATAGAACCAAGGACATTTTAAGCTTTGGGCCAATGACAAGAATTGAGGCCATGGATAAGAACTGAGATTCCTAACTCCCCAAAACTGCCCAACTACTTTCCCGTCCAAGAACAACAGAATACGTATATTCTCAAGTGCACATAAAATATCCTTCAGACCATGTGCTATCCCATAAAAGCAACCAACCAATGTAAAAGGATTGAGAAAAGTCACTGAAGACAAAAATCACAAAAGCCAAAACAGCAAAACAAGTTTCCCTCTCAAAATGAGCTTGTAAATCAAAAATCCAACATCCAAGAAAGAAAAGTAAAGCAACTGGGACAAAAGTTTATGCTACATAGTTACAGACAATGAGGATCAGATCAAGAGTTAGGATACGGTTATTTAGACTGACAAAAGGTAAAGTAAAGGACTAGTTATTGAAAAGGTATTAAACATAATAAAACAAGATAGAAACAATATAGAGCAGGGAAAAATAAAAACAAAATTCTTTTTTTTTCTATTTTCTATTTTTTATTAAATTAGAA
>NW_008329666.1:3851971-3852663 GCF_000622305.1 Nannospalax galili
GGATAGAATTGGGGTCTGCTGTTCATTTTTCCAGTAGTATCTTGGAACTGTCTGGAAGAGCCTTTATCTAGCCTGTCCGACAACTCGACTGAAGGTATCGCCTGTCTGGCTTTGCTGTTTGTCAAGTAACTTTTCGCTATATATATGTATGCTCTTATGAAATTATATTGGCCCCTTTAATCTTTGGTTACACTTCCCTTTTGGGTGTTTAATGACATACCATTGGACCAGATAAACTGATTTGTTTTCACTCTTGAGGTCATTTGAGGATCTGTTCCTCAGGGATCCCATGGGCTTGGGAGGAGGCCCTGACTCCTTTCTTTTACCAGTTCCATCTATGTGAAGATAAGTAAAAGATCCTGCTCGACCATTGTTGGCTTCACTTGGAAGCATGGAGGATCCTTGATCAAGAGGTCAGATGACCCACCACCATTACAGGACGTTTTGCAAGATGCTCTTAGTCCCTGGGAACTAATCAACCTAGGAGGGCAAGGAGCAAAAAGTGTCCTTTGTGTCCCTCTGACCCAATTAGTATAGATCTCAAGGTATGTCTGTTAAATATCCAAGAAGGTTAGTTCCACCATTCTGGCATTTTTAATTACTGTGTGTCCTGCAGATAAATCTTGGGTAATGACCAGTTGGTAGATATATTTCTTGATCTGCTATGTATAATTTGTCAGTAGATTGTAGGA
>NW_008329666.1:3854498-3855410 GCF_000622305.1 Nannospalax galili
CCAGGAATACTTTTATTTCTTTCTTAATTTCTCTTTTGACCCATTCATCATTCAGGAGTGTGTTGTTGAATCTCCATTTCATGTGGTGATTTTGGCTTCTTTGGGTGTTGACTGTAAGCCTTATTGCATTGTGGTCTGATAGAACACATGAAATTATTTCAGTCTTTTTGTATTTGCTGAGCTTTGTTTTGTGCCCCAGTATATGGTCGATTTTGGAGAAAGTTCCATGGGGTGCTGAGTAGAAAGTATGTCCTTTGGTGTTTGGGTGGAATACTCGGAAGATATCTGTTAAGTCCATTTGATATATGGTTTTGTTTAATTCAGATGTCTCTCTGTTAAGTCTCTGGCCTGTTGACCTATCTAATGGAGATAGTGGGGTATTGAAGTCCCCTACTACTAATGAGTTGGGATTAATCTGGGTCTTATAGTCCTGTAGTACTGTTTTTATGAAGTTGGGCTCACTGGAATCTAGGACTTTAAACATAAAAGCATGTTGAATTTTGTCAAAGGCCTTCTCTGCATCTATTGAGATGACCATGTGGTTCTTGTCGTTGAGCCCATTTATGTGATTTATGACGTTTATTGACTTACGTATATTGAGCCTTCCCTGCATCTCTGGAATAAAGCCAACTTGATCTTGGTGGATGATCCTTTTGATGTGTGTCTGTATGCAGTTTGCAAGTATTTTATTGATAATCTTTGCATCTATGTTCATTATGAATATGGGTCTATAGTTTTCTTTTTTGGCTGTATCTTTACCAGGCCTTGGTATGAGAGTGATGCTGGCTTCATAGAGGGAATTTGGAAGTTTTCCCTCCATTTCTTTCTTTTTGAATAACTTAAGTAGTATTGGATGTAGATCCTCTTTAAATGTCTGGTAGAATTCTGCTGTAAATCCATCTGGTCCTCAAA
>NW_008329666.1:3858405-3868199 GCF_000622305.1 Nannospalax galili
GGTCAGAAGTTTTCAGACTTTCTCCTTAGGTCTGGAATCTTCTAAGAATGATTTTGGCCTCAAGAACTTGGGTGTTGGACTGAGCTGAGATCCTTGGCCGTGGGCTTGCCACACAGGGATGCAAAGGCAAATGGGGTGGGAAGAAGTCCCAAGATTTCACAGGGAGTGGATTGAGTAGCTGGGTTGTACTGGATGCAAAGGATCAGGGAGAGGAAAGGTAAGCCTCAGAGCCCCAGAAAGAGGCTGTCAGCCCCAGAAAGAGGCTGATGGGTGTTGCAGGACCAGGGAAGTAGAGGGAGGTGAGGGCAGGGCCAGATCCTGAAGCTGTGCTCCTGGGGCCCAAGGAATGCACTAATTTAGTCTGGGTGAAAAAGATCAGGAAGCATTATTGGTTCCCCACGTGTCTGGGGCCCCAAGACTAGGAATGGCACAGGGCCCAAACTAGTAGTAGAGAACAGCGGGGGAGATGGAAGGGTGAATGAAGCCAGGGGAGTCAAGGCGTGGAGGGCTCCACGGTAGACTTACCCCAAGAGAGGCCTGACGGTAGGAGAGCAGGCTAGGAGAGTTAGCCAGTGGTGCAGGTCCAGGGAAGCAGAGAGAGATGAGGGCGGGGCCAGGTCCAGAAGCAGTGCTCCTGGGGCCCAAGGAAGGCACTAAGTTGGTCTGGGTGAAAAGGATCAGGAAGCAGCACCGGTTCCCCAGGTGTCTGGGGACCCAAGACCAGGAATGGTGCAGGGCCCAAATCAGGAGCAGAAAACAGCGGGGGAGATGGAAGCGTGAATGAGGCCAGGGGAGTCAAGGCGTGGAGGGCTCTGTGATAGACCCATCCCAAGAGGCCTGAGGATAGGAGAGCAGGCCAGGAGAGTTAGTCGGTGCTGCAGGTCCAGGGAAGCAGAGAGAGGTGAGGGTGGGGCCAGGTCCAGAAGCAGTGCTCCTGGGGCCCAAGGAAGGCACCAGTCCGGTCCCAAGAGAGGCCTGAGGGCAGGAGAGCCTGCCAGGAGAGTTAGCCAGTGGTGCAGGTCCAGGGAAGCAGCCAAGATTCTTTTTGTAACTTTTACAGAAACTTTATTGAGAATTTCATACATGCATATAATGTTTTGATCAAATCCATGCCCACTCCCTCCCCTCCAACATTTCCCCCTCTGAAGAGGTAACCCTAAAATCTTTTAAAGATTAAATACAAGCTCCCAAATACTTTTGATATTTTTGGCCTTTGGAGCAGAGTATATTGCTAACAGGCCCAATGACATTTTGACATTTAGCCAAGAAACTGGCTACATTTCTTTGGGGTCTTTTTACCCTAACTACCTCACCAATTCCTACCTCCTCTTCTTACCACACCATCCTCTGAAGGGTTACCCAAATTTCCTATATGGAATATGGACACTGACTGCTCTGGCTTCTGCCATGCTGAAGCAATTGGAGTACCCCTTCAGTGGGTCTATCTAAAAGACTCCTGAGTTGCATAGCTCTTGTCTCTAAGGGGAGAAGAAAGTACTTGAATCATGAATAGGAGTTGTGAAGGAGAAGTAAAGGCAAGAGTAATTAGCATTACAAGTTCTAGATAGGGAACTAGAAAAAAGTCAAACAGGGCAATTTTCAAATATTCATATGAGAGTCCAGATTCTTTAATTATTATTTTGATAAAGTAAGTTATTGTCAAAGGGAATTGGTAAATTATAAAGAGCAACTGACTTAGAATACAGTTGTATTTCCCTTTTCTCATTTTTGTGGTCTAGAAATATCAAAAATTTAGATCTGCTTCTTATTTACCTATTTTCTCATCAGACAAGACTTAATAGACATCCACTGGAGTGGGTGGTTTTGAGGAGCTAGCAATATCATAAACTTCCATGGAGCCCATGTTCTAATGGGAAAAAATATTGTCTAATAATTGATGTTAAAGAAATAGAACTCCCCCTTCAGTTTAATGTGATTCTGGACCACAGACAAAGCATGCTTTAAGTTGCCGGAGTCAGTAAGTTCGGGTCTGCCCATAGCTACTTAGCAGACAAGATTCAGAGTCCATCTGACATGTGCTGGTTGTGGGACCAGAATCACTGTGATTATCTATTAGTGTGCTCTAAGAAGCATTAACTAGAATTACAGATTCCAAAACTGGTATAATGAATATAAGAACATGGGACTTAACAGCTGATTGACATTATAACAATAAAATTTTCCTTAATTCCCACTGCTGGTATGGAAAAGAATCAAGGAGCCAAGAGAATTCATTGAAAGAAAATAGTCTGTTCTAGAAGCTGGTGTCCACTCCTTTGTGCTACCATCATTTTATGTAAACTGATTATTCAATCCCATACAGTTCTAGAATGACTTTTATTTCCAAGTTTACTATACTGTCCTGTTCATATCAATAATAATTTACTTATTTTGGAAAGTCTCAAATTTTAGCCATCGACACTAACAAGCATACAACTGTTAACAACTTTTATAAGCTTTAAAGTTTGTTTGGGGGAAAGTTAAAGCTCAAAGCCTTTCATTTTAAAATTTCCATTACCTGGGGCTGGAGAGATGGCTCAGCAGATAAGAACACTGCCTGTTCCTGCCGAAGACCGGAGTTCTTATCCCAGTACCCATGTGGCAGCTAACAACTGTCCATAACTCTAGTTTCAGGGGATCCGATGGCCTCTTCTATCCTCTGTGGGCATTGCATGACATAGGTGCACTTACCTACATGCAGGCAATACACTCATACACATAAAATTAAAATAATAAATAAAATATTTTTAAAAAATAAAAAAATTTTCCATTATCTACTTTTCCAACTAACCATATAAAATAATTTAACAATTTATTCTTTTAAAATAAGAAAACATACCATGTAATGTCCACTGAGGTCAGAAAAGAGATTGGATCCCCTAGAACTAGAGTTAAGGATGGTTGTTAGCTGTCATGTAGGTTCTGGGAACTGAACCCAGGTCCTCTACAAGAGCAGCCAATGCTAATGCTATTAACTTCCTAACCATCTCTCCAGTCACATAAAATAATAATTTTAAAAGATCATTAAAAATAATTTATATCTCAGTTTGCCAGTCAAATTAATAATTTTGAATTAAATCCATAACTTGTCAAGATTCAGATATAACTCTGAGCTAAAGTAAATATTATTGCTCAATATTTATCCTTGAGCTAGTAACTTATTCTGTATTGAATACAGAACATGTTAATTACTTATCTTTACATATATCCTAATAAGCAAAAATAGGAACTTTTGAAGGATGGAATTATTGATGGAGAACCTCCTTTTTTGCTAAAATATATGAAATCTGGTATAATACCTTTAATGACAAATCAAGAGAATAGTTTTCTTCTTTTTGATAGATACTCAGTGGCTTTGGGGGAAGTGGAGTGAAATACCTAACTGGGATAAGTAATGTTCAACTAGGGGCACAGAAACATATTCAGTGACCTTCCTCAGAGAAGCACAGATATTATTGAAAATCACTTTAAGATGATAATTTCCCTATATTAGTCAGGGTTCTCCAAAGAAACAGAACCGGTAGAATGAATATATATGTAGAGAGATTTAGCAGCTTAGCTCACAGGATAGAATCTGAGTAGTCCAACAATGGCTGCTCCACTCTGGAGAGGCTAAGAATCCGTAGTTGCTCAGTCCACAAGGCTGAATGTCTCAGTAGTCCTAATCTGGTGCTGAAGGTCTGACAAATTCCAAAAGATCAGCTAGTCTTCAGTCTACAGCAGCAAGACGAACTCATCAGTGAGAGAGAAGGCAAGCAGCAAGAAGCCAGGCTTTCTCATCTGCCGTGGCCTTTTATACCGGCTGCCATCAGAAGGTAACACCCACATTTAGGGTGTGTCTTCCAGCTTCAGATGATCCAATTAAGAAGATCTCTCTCATTTCAGTTAATCCCAGATCCAGTCAAGTTGACACCCAGGATTAGCCATCACATCCCCCCAAAGACATCATTCAGATAGTTTCTGTATCTCATAACATGTATAAATAAGTATAGGAGTAGGACAGCCTAACTCGGTACTGAGGAGAATGGTACTAATTTTAGTCTCATGTAGAAGGACTGTTCTGAAAGCTTAAGGAAGTATGTGGGAGAGGCGAGAGGGCAATCCATGGTGTGAGGCCTGTGCATTCTCTATCCTTAAGGAACCACATACTGGAGTCACAGGCCTTGTAAGAGAATTAGAATTAGGACAAGAGGCTTGTTTCTTCCATCCATTGTTGTGGAGCTTCAGAGAAGCTTCCAGAATACTTGTCATTGAAGCAGGTTGAACTCTGAATGGGGCTTACAAGACCATCTTCTTTGAGCTTGCTGCATTGTCAGGAAGATAGAATCATGTGAATCAGGCCCGTCACAAATCTAAAACTTCATAGGAATCTAGCCTAACTGCAGGAACAGGTGGATCTGGAATCAGAAAAGAATCTTTGGCAACTGCATATGTGCCATCAGCAGATGCATGTGGTTTATAAGTTCCTTTCCTTCTACATTATTAGCTATAAGTACAAATCTAAAGAAGATTTTGTCTCAAATAAGTAAATTAGTCAATTTCAGGGAAAACAACAGCTATTAGCACACACAGGCTTTGACAGATACCCAATTTTGTGTGAGATACACAGCACACATCACTCTGGTGAGCTCTTGCATGAGTCTCTCCTACTGTCAGACCTCAGAAGTGGAAAGATGTACACCTGGAAGTCTTTAGACCATCATCCCAGGCCCCATCCTGTGATGCCTCACTAAGGCCAGCTCCTGTCTGAGTGAGTGTGTGTGTGTGTGTGTGTGTGTGTGTGTGTCCCTAGGTGGGCCTGTCCTGTGCTTTAAGTAGAAATGAATCCTGAATTGGCTCTTGTCAGCTCATTGTGTGGAAGAGATGACAGTGAAATCATTTTATTTTAATGAAACATCTGGGGTTTGCTGGGTCTAGTATTTGACCAAGTATCTCAATTTTCAAGTCTTTCAGTTTCCCCTCACCTCTCGTTCCCAGCATCCCTGTACTACTGACGGTAAATTCAATGGAAAGCTCTCTAGCTTAGTCCTAGGGCCTTTCTTTAAAATTCAAACATATTTTTGGCACAGGAACCTCTTGCCGAAAACTCTGTTGGGGGCAGGAAATTTTTGCTAGGCAACATTTCAAGAATGAACTCAAAGTCTAAAGTACTCATTTTGAAGATTAGACTGTGAAAAGAAAGCACAATGATGTACTTTGAGAATTGTTCATTTATTCTTTGGGAAACTGATTCTAACTCAGAAAGAAGGAATATAAACTTGAATTGTGCTTCATATGTGGAGAGAGAACAGTTTGTTCACACTAAAAAATTGGCATTTATTTATTTATTTATTTTTTATTTATTGTGTGGGGGCAGAAGGGAATGCCACAGCACAGGTGTAGAGATCTATATTTGCAGACGTCATTCTCTCCTTTCACCATGTAGATTGATCTCAGGTCCTTAGGTTTGGGGGCAAGCACCTTTACCTGCTGAGCCATCTAACCAGCCCAAGAACATATATTTTTCTTGTCTTAATCACAGTACCATTATTTTCCTAATTTTAAGAGTTTCATGGACCTATATTCAAATCCTTGCTTTGGTATCCTCCTCTCCTACACATTTAAAGCCTTATAAAACTTGAAGTAGCTTTTGGAATTTAGGTCCAAAGGGTCAGATATTCAAGGGATCTTTTTGATTAAACTAAGTAAGGTCTTTTCTTGATCTGAAATCTCCTGTTCCCTGTGTCCTTTGCAGAACATATGGTACATAGTTGTTCCTGAATTTCATTAAAACATTCTGATCTTGGATTGAGGGTCTGGCTCAGAGTTAGAGCTCTTACCCTCTGTAAGAATGTACCTTTCAGTTGTGAGAGGAGGCAGTCCATTGTGGCAGGGAAGTAATGGTGACAAGAGTATGAGGTGAAACAGCTGATTGCACTCTGTGGTCAGGAAGCAGATGGATGAATGCTTGCTTTCTCTTCTGTTTTTTCTTTTTTCTTTTTAATTCAGCCTGGAACCCCAGCCCCTGGGGTGGTGCTACTATCCAAATTGAGGGTGGGTCTTGCCTCCTCAGTTAAAACTCACTGAAAACACCTTCAAATTCACACTCAGAGGTGTGTTTCTATGGTGATTTTAAATTCAGTCAGGTTGACAATGAGGAGTGTCCATTATATGGTTAATTGAGTGGTCACTTCAAAACAGGGCAGCTGCTTTGAACTCTAAGGTACCATGAGGAATCTCTTGGAGGATATAGTGAGACTATCAGTCCAAAGAATATTGAAAAAAGAAATGGAAGGGATTTCTTTTCAGAGGGGATGCTGGAGAGATGGCTCAGTGCTTAAGAGCACTGACTGCTCTTGTAGAGGACCCTGGCTCTGTTCCCAGCACACACACGGCAGCTAACGACCTTCCATAATCCCAGTTCCCAGGGGATCTGATGACCTCTTCTGATCTCTGTGGCCATTGCATGACACAGGCACCCTTACATACATGCAGGCAATATACTCATACACATAAAATAATTTTAAAATTATAAAATATTTTTTAAAAAAGAAAAAAGAAAAAGAGGGATTTTTTTCTATTTCTCCTTCCACCAGAAGGATGGAAAAATCAAGAGATAATAGTTTTAAAGACATTACCAAACTTGCCTTGCATTTATTTTTAATACACTGTCAATCAGAGTTATGGATTAGTCTTGCTATGGGGAACAGGTAAAGTGATGGATTAGGATGGGTACAGGTGAAAAGCAGAAAGAAAGCAAGAATATTATATCCTTTCTTATTAGAGACCAGTGTCTCCTCCATTGAATATCAGTAACCAGTCAGGCCAACCAGAGGTAGACCTCCTTTATGCTGGAAGAAAGCAATAAAAATGTCATCTTTTAGCATGGAGTAGGTGGGGAATCATCAAAATTAGAGGCAGAAGATAAGAGTGTATACTAATCTTTCCTGTCTGATATACGAAGGCTGGGGGAGGTGCTTGTAGAAAGAAGCTTTTGTCTGATTCATATTTGGGGATATAGAAGGAACTGTTTCTCCAGTTGCCCCTCGCTTACCTTTGCTTATCTAGGAAGTGACACCACCAATTGTTCATAGTAGCACAGATTCTATGACATGAGAGGGTCAGACTTTAACATTCAGTGTAGCCTTTAGGTCCTGTGCATCAAAGGAAGAGGAGTTCTAGTTAAGGCTTTAAAGAGTTTTAGCTCTCCTAGAAGTCAGTAGCCTTTCTTTAGTGATTGTTTTATGAGAGGGAAACTGTTCTGACAGTACAGTTGGGGGTAGATTCCTAAGTTATGAACTCAGTGGAAGACATGGCATCTGTGTGAACCAAGGTGATGTCAAGTCAAAGAGCTCAGGTTGTATGTGTCAGAGGAAGAGGGAGAGAAAGGGGAGGGAGAAGAGGGGAGAAGAAAAGGAAGACAGAGTCCTTTAAGAATCATACAAGGTTTAAATGCCAGCATGGCAAGTAGCCACAAAGGTGGTAAGAACCAACATCACAGAGCTCATTGGAACTCCAGGACAGTATAAAATTGTTCTTTGTAGAAAAGACCTTCTCATGACCACTGCCCTGATGATGCAGTGCAGTCATTCATTCTTGCATTGCCATAGAGTGCAGAAGAATTCACATGAGGGTGACAAATATAACAGGAAATTTAATCTACATTATGTGGAATGGTTTATAAAAATTAAATTATTGGCTTAGATAAACTTGTTTTAGCATGTTAATGTTTAAATGGTCTATTTAGACTAAGGTGTTTTTCTTCTATCCAGAGGACTAAAACATCACAGTGAACATGATATTTGAGAATAAATAATGAATTTGTACATTGCTATTTCATCAGAAGATAGTCTTAATAAAACAGATATAATAGCACATGGAAACAGGTGGCTTCAGCACTTCTTAAAATAGTCTTAATGTCTAGGTGTCTGCTCCCTGTTTCTGATACCTATTCTGACACACTGAGGCTGGGTGATGGGTCTAAAAATATAATCTTCTTAGATCACTACTGCTCTTCTACCCAAAGAATACTTTCTTGCTGGAACCTGGAGGTAACGGTTAACGAGCATTACTGCAGAGTCTTGGGAAAGGTCTTTGAATGGAAATAAGCCTGTACTCGATTTTATTGCCTTTCTTTTTACTTCTTTTATTAGTTTTTCTCTTCCTTTATCCATTTCCCTTTTTCTTTTTTACTGTTTTTGTGGAGGTATTTCACGCTTTTGCATCTTTTAAAGTCTGCTGTTTGGCATACCTGTTCTCATATCGGATAAAATAAACCATGCCAAATCCAATTAGAAGAGATAAAAAGGACACTACATATTAATAAAGGTAGTAATTAATCAAGAAGATATAACAATTATAAACGTGTACGCCAATATTCACGAATATCGGAGCCCTTGATTTTAAAAACAAATGCTAACGGACAGAAAAAGGTCCTGATGACCATAGTCACGTACTTCAGTGCCCCATTCTCATATTCGGCTAAATCCTCCAGACTGAAATCAAATAAAGAAATCTTAGAGCTCAAACTATTGATCACCTCAATACTCAACTTAACTGAAAAATGCTGAGTATTTCACCCAACAGAGAGGGAATGCACTTTTTTTTTTCACAGCAGCACATGGAACTTTTTTTAAAAAACTGTTTATATTACGCAATACAAAAAAAGTCTCAACAAATGCAAAACATTGAAATAATTCTTTGCGTCCTATCTGACGGGAACAGAATAAAAATTTAACAAGAGAAACTACAGAAAACACCGACATACTTGGAGACTAAATAATCTATTCTCTTTTTCTTATTTATTTATTATTAATTTATTTAATTATTTATTTAATGACCACATACTTAGAAGAAGCATTTCATTACAACAGCATTGACATATTCAATAACAATTTCCAGAGCTAAGATGCATCTCTTTCAAAGTTGGCTGTAAATTTTTAGGTTTACAGTTGAATTGATACAGTTATACAATATTGTACTCCATATAACCCCTATAAGACATAAAATTAAATGAGGTTTTCAACTTTAAAAAAAAATCTCCATTTCATTATTAAAATACAGATTTATACAAAAAAATTCATTTTTAATACAATTGACACTACGATGCACATGTGTTTCTAATCTCTATATATCTGATTATTACTAGTGACAGTCGGTTACTTTCTGAGCTCCTTGGGGTCTGAGCATGGATATAAAGTCATCAGGTAGATTTCCATGGTAATGTTTTTCACATCTACTAATTATTAAGGAGCAAATTTTTATGCTTTGAAGAATTATTTTTTTTCTTTTTTCTTTATTCATATACCCACTTCCCAGGTAGCACCGTCCCATAGCCTCCCTCCCCCCCTACCCAGAGCCCTTTTACTCCGATATCCCTGCTACTTTCTGCTGTGTTGTCAGCACCCCAGCCACTCCTCACTACTTGCCCTTCTGGTGAATCTAGTCAGCCTATCTAGAGGTCTTTATATTAAGAGGGTCAGGTGTTCCTCATCGAGCGGTAATAAGTTGTCTATATTCCTTTGGATAAGATTGGGGTCTGCTGTTCATTTTCCCAACTATATGCTGGGTTACTATCCGGGAATCCCTTTGGCCACCGTGGCCAACAACTCAAAAGAAGGTATCACCTGTCTCACATTGTTGCTTGTTATGTAGCCTTTAGCTATACATATGGACTCTTATGAAATTGTATTGGCCCTTTAATCTTTGGTTATACTTTCCTTTTGGGTATTTAAGGTCACACAGTTGATCCAGATAAACCAATTTATTTTTACTCATAAGGTCGTTTGAGGATCTGTTCCTCAGGGGTCACATGG
>NW_008329666.1:3868381-3868560 GCF_000622305.1 Nannospalax galili
TGTTCGACCATGGTTGGCTTCGCTTGGAAGCATGGAGGAAATGATTGCTCCGTGTTGACCCTCCTCTTTATAGAATGGACACTGGTTGAAGTCCATCTGGTGGGGTCTCCTTGGCCTCCTTGGGTCAGATGACCCACCACCTTTACAGGACATTTTGCGAGATGCTCATAGTCCCTGGG
>NW_008329666.1:3869163-3869700 GCF_000622305.1 Nannospalax galili
TGTCATGGAAGATTTTTCTTTCCCCTTCGACTATAATAGACATTTTGGCTGGGTATAGTAATCTGGGTTGGCCTCTGTGGTCTTTTAAAACTGGGAATACTTTGGTGCAGGCTCTTCTGGCTTTCATAATTTGCACTGAAAATTCATCTGTAATATTAATGGGTTTTCCTTTATATGTGACTTGTTGTTTCTCTTTTGCAGCTTTCAGAATTTTCTCTTTGTTTTGTGCATGTAGTGTTTTTACTACGATGTGCCGTGGAGAGTTTCTGTTCTGGTCCTGTCTGTTTGGTGTTCTGTATGCTTCTTGTATTTGCATGGGCATGTCTTTCTTTACGTTTGGGAAATTTTCTTCCACAATTCTGTTGAAGATCTGGTCCATGCCATTGTCTTGGGATTCTTCTCCTTCTTGTATGCCTATGATTCGCAAGTTTGGTCTTTTTATGGTATCACTCAATTCCTGCATATTCCATTCTTGTGATTTCTTAAATTTTTCATAATCTTTGCTTGAGTGGTCCAGTTCATCCACTTTATCTTCCA
>NW_008329666.1:3870060-3897834 GCF_000622305.1 Nannospalax galili
TTCTGCTTCTTTTTTTGAACTTTATGTGTCTTTGTGGTTTACTTTTTGGGCATGAAAAACTGGTTTGTCTAAGCTTCTGTTCTCTCTTTTGATTTTATATTGTAGGGGCCAATTGCTTTTGTCATCAGGAGTTCCCACAGAGGCCCAATTCAGGTGAGGTTCAGATGTTTTCAGGCTTTCTCCTAAGGTCTGGATCCCTCCAGGTACGAGGGAATTCCCTTCAGGAATTTGGGGCTTAGACTAGCCTGGGAGCCTGGCCCAGGAAAGATGCTGGTCTAAGGCAGCTTGTGGCTGTGCCACGGAGAGATGCAAAGGCAGATAGGGCGGGAAGAGGCCCCAAAGCCATCTGGGGACTGTGCTGCGGAGCTGGGTTGGTCTGGATGCAAAGGCTCAGGAAGAGGAAAGGTCATCCCCAGCCGCCCAGAAAGAGGCTGGCGGTGGTGCAGGCCCAGGAAAGCAGAGGGAGTTGAGGGCTGGGCCAGGCTCAGAAGCAGTGCTCCTGGGGCCCAGAGAAGGCAGTACTGTTGGTCTGGGTGAAAAGGATCAGGGAGCAGTATTGGTTCCCCAGGTGTCTGGGTCCCCAAGACAAGGAATAGGGTAAGGCCCAAACTCGGAGGAGAGAACAGTGGCAGAGATGGGAGGGTGAATGAGGCTGGGGGAGTCAAGGCACAGAGGGCGCAATAGACTTACCCGGAGAGAGGTCTGTGGGTAGGAGAGAGGCCTGCTGTGGGTCCTGCAGGCCCAGGGAAGCAGACGGAGTTGAGGGCGGGACGACGCCCAGAAACAGTGCTCCTGGGGCCCAGAGAAGGCACTATGTTGGTTGAAAAGGATCAGGAAGCCTTATTGGTTCCCCAGGCGTTTGGGGCCCCAAGATAAAGAATGCAGCATGGCCCAAACTCGGAGGAGAGAACAGCAGTGGAGATAGGAGGGTGAATGAGGCTGGGGGGGGGGTCAAGGCGTGGAGGGTGCAATGGACTTACCCCCGAGAGAGGCCTGCGGGTAGAAGAGAGGCCTGCCACGGGTCCTGCAGGCCCAGGTAAGCAGAGATGTAACACATTTTTAATACAAAATAAGTCTTTATATGGGCAGTGTGCACATGTGATTCCACGAGAATGGAATGTTACAAAGAAATCTGAATTTTAAATTATGTTTTTTCATACTTTCAATTCTTCTGTATACTGTAGTTTTTTGTAAATACTAATAAATTTTAGTTTAAAATTATTTAAATGAAGATAAAGGAAAAATAAAAGTCTGCTGTCCAACGATAAATTTTTAAAAACCAATACTTTAAAAATCACCAATGTACTACTTTCCAGTGTGTTTTAACTCAAGAAAGCAAATGCACATAAAAAGCCAAAATTTGAATGACGCGAGGACAGCTTAACTATGTAGTTTACTTCCACATGGAATAGTCATTCATTCATTTATTAACTCACAGAGTAACAACACTTTTAGTTAAGCTTCATAACTGCATCTGTTCCATGAAGTTACTGGCTAAATAAAATTCTTTAAAATCTTAACTACTTTGGGAAGCATTCCTATTTTAGTTTAAACACTAAAACATCCTATAGTCTATGAGAAAATGTTAACAGATGGCTGAAATTAAACATTTCAATGCTCATTTTGTTGTGCATGCTCTATCATGTGTGGCATGATTTTACCCAACATTTTTTTAAGACGGAAGCACACTGTATCCAAAAATAAGAGTTGTGTTATGAAAAATATGGAAAATACTGAAGATTGTTGCTCTGAGCTTTTGGTATAGGACCTTCAACATCACCGGAGGCTGAAACAGTGAAATCAAAGTCCGGGGGACCAAACTGCTGGCTGTCTTCCTTTTCTTGGAATCTTTTCAAGTGACATTTTCTTTGCCTGGAAAGGGCCCATATGCATTCATTTCTTCATTTCATCAACATTTCAATATTTATTCTATCTATACATCTCATTTCTCATAAACTACCAATTATACATGTATGCACATATATGTATGTATACAGGCTAAAGTTACTATAAAATAAAGTTTTTAGGCCATGTATCATTCATTCGATGTAAGTTGAACAGGGAGAGAAATAAATTAAAGCACATTCCAAAGATACATTATAAATGTTATATAAAGTTATCAAAATCAGTGACCAAGCGACCACTCAAAAGGGAGAATATACACAATGGTCTACATTGTGCTTTGCTTAGGATGCAACATGTGACAAGTCTTAATCTCCAGGCCTATAATAAGAAGTGTGCACAACCATTCTGGGTTTATGTGATGCTAGGAGTTGAACAAAAGAACTTACAAGTATTCCACCAACTCCATTCACTTCACAGTGATTTCTAAATCACTTGGACAGAAATCATGAAAGTCAGTTGTAATCTAGATCTCAATCAACTGCGCCAAACATTGTCTTATATATAACTCCATTTATCCTTCAGGATGAGGCCACAGTTATGAACCTTGGCTGGGAAATACCTGACATTTACAAACAAAAGAGAGATAAACCAAGAGCAACCTTGGGGCTGGAGTGATGGCTCGGTCCTAAGAGCACTTACTCTTCTACCAGACGACGACTTTGGATCCCAGGACCCATGCTAGGTTGCCCATAAACAGCTATAATTTCATGTCCTGAGGCATCATATACCATCTTCAGGCCTCTGTGGGCAGCCCCCACATATACATATAAATAAAATAAATTTTACAGAAAAGCAACCTTACTGGTTATATGTCACGCTTAATCACTTGAATCCAGATTTGGAGAAAAGGTGACTTTTCTTACAGTATAATCACTAAATTGTAATTTTGGGCTATTTTAGAAGTAGTATCTCTTTCTTTCAATCTGGCTAGATGACCTGGAGTCTCTGTTCATATTTCTCAAGGACATGACACATTTCACCGGTTCACATACAAATGTGCCTATAGTTGGTGACTTGTTTTATCTTCATCTAAAACCTCTGTCCTGCACTTCCACCTTCAAGTCCATTAACCTTCATGCAGGCGGATGTATATCTGCTTGATAGATGACCTTGCTTATCTCACATACAGATAAGACCTTTAGTTAGGATCTGTCTGACTTAGAGACAGACATAGGCAGTTTCCCGGACAGGTAAGAGCATTTATTCTAAAACATACCAATGAACTGAGACACAAAGGCTCAGAGAGTGCACTCCACAGGGGATAAAATTACACAAATTTGTTACATTTTCACCTTTAAATTACCTTATAATTTGAACTGGCATAATAAGTGGTAAGTGAATTTCATTGTCCATTGAACATTACCACCTATGACATCTTACTACTTTGAAGTAGTTGCTCTTGGTACCCTTACTACTTGCTGCTCCTTCACTCTCATACCCTCCTTCCAAGATAGTTCTAGTCATATTCCTTGGTTCATTGAAAGAGGGTACATTATCGATTTCCTTTTTCAAATGTTCTATATTAGACAAGGTACAAACTTAATAGTTGTCAGGTTACAATTATGAATGAATGAATTGTCAGGGCTCTAAGTTGGATTTATTTCACTAAATCCAGGAGAAGGGCTAGGCAGTAGTCTACAATATGGCATGAATTGCTTTTAGAGAAGAGTCTTAAACCTTATACTCTCCTAGCTATTATTTTGACCTAGTCTTTCTGTTTCTACATATTTATTCCAATTAGCTGATAAACTTGAAAAAGGTCAAATTTAGATTGTAGTGAGGCTGTTTGTTAAGAAACTGAGAATGTTCCTAATAAGTTCTTACTAGATGCATTTTCTTGATGATGCTGTAGGATGAAGTGTTTCGTTGTAACAGACGAGTCACTGGTGTTAGAGAGGCGGAGGGTGTGCTTTGTGTCTGACTCTGACCATGAGGACAATGAAGCAGAGCTATGACAGTTGCTTGCAGCAGGAATTAGCCAGAGAACAGTCCTTTGTGAACCTGCAGAGAGGTCAATAAGTACATGATTATAAATTAGCTTGGTGGACTAGTGTGGTCATTAGCTGGGTCGAGTGCTCCTATTCATATAATTGTTTGCTGTACCTGAATTAATTTGAGTGTTTAAATCCCACGTATTAATTCTGTGCTGCAGGATGTAAAGCTTTGGAGTAATCCCTTTAATACTCTTTAGTATAAACACCTTAATCAAGCAACAGCTTTATAATTAGTTCTACTTATAGGCTGGATATAATTTACTAGTTTTATAGCTCATAAGTTACTGCAACTATTTAATCATAGTAATTATGCCTTAGAATGTAAACATAAACGGACTTTCCTAGTTGATTCCAAGAATAAAACCAAGGCAGTCAAAATCAGGAGATTAATAAAATCCAGGATATGGATACACTTTGTATTTTCATGGCAGCTCGGGATCTCTCGGCCTTAGAATTTAATCACCAGATAAAGGCAGGCTATTGAGCTGAGCAGGTGATTTTTTTTCCTTTAAAAGAAGTACAATTCTCTCTATATATTACATATTTCTTTTGTTGGGTGTGAAAAATGCTGACGTGATTTAATTTTATCACAGCAGTGAGCTCTTTGACAATATCTCTCTCGTGTACTTAACCTAGTAAGTAAATAATGGTTTAGCTACTCAGAATGTGCTGATCCATTTTTCTTTTTATCCATTTTTTCCCCGGAGGATTTTAGAGTATAAATCATCTCTGGCATTAAGAACATTTGTATGGTCAGGCTACACAGTTTAGAGAGCAGCATTTTAAATTAAATCTTAAATAGGCATTTAAATTAAATTTATTAAAAGATTTTCTTATATTAAACTAAAATTAATTATTTAAAACATTTCTTCCAGGGTTAGGAATATTATGAAAGATACGGATTGCCTACATTATCACCAAACTTCAATGTATATACATTATTGGTTTATCTGCATTAGATATATATTATTATTTTCATATATCACATGAAGATATTTATTTCAGTTTCCAGTGAAAGTTCGGCATATAGATACTTTTTCTGAGAAAACTTCAGTAAAAATAGGCCAAGTCTTTTGGATTTTAATCACAAAATCTGTCATTATATGAAATACTGCATATGCACATGGATATAATTTTATAAAATACTGTGTATATTCATGTGTGCCCAAACGCAGATTTAAATAGCCATACTTGGTTATACTGAAATATAGACAATTGTTAAGCAGTTTGTGGGTGCTCTCATAAAAGGTGTTGATTGTTTTATGGTTTACTTGGTTGCAGCGGTTCTGGGAAGAAAACTGACCATCTTGTAGGCTAGGCCAGAGTCTGTATCTATAAGCAGTTCTTGTGGAAGGTTTGCTCTGAGGCTTCACCTACAGTACGTATGAGACACAGGAGGACATTTTTGATGACGACAAATCCTCTAAGATAGAGAATGGCCTGAAATGTAGATCACTTTTAGGATAAACAGTCTGGCCAGAGGCCAGCTGCAGCTTGCTGGGTCTTGAGAGCCTGAAGTAAGAAATGCCTTTAGGTGTAGAGATGCACGCATACAGCAAGGGAACTACAAGGAAGTAACTCTTGATGGTATGGCTAAAAGGCCCTGAAATTTCCTTTGAATCACCAGGAAAAGGCTGGAGAGTTGGCTCAGCGGTTCAGAACACTGGCTGCTCTTGCAGAGGACCTGGGTTTGATTCCCAATACCCACATAGCAGCAAACAACCCTTTGTAACTCCAGTTCCAGGAGTTACCTTTTTTCTGACCTCCACGGGCATTGCACGACATGGGTCTACTTACATGCAGACAAAACAGCCATACACATAAAATAATAAATAAAAATATTTTTAGAAAATCACCAGGAAAGCCTCAAGCTCTGAATGGCCCAGAAAATACCCAATCAGCCAAGTCAAGTGGTGCAAGTCTATAATCTCAACTACCTGGGAGGTTGAGGCACAGGGATCGCAAGTTCAAGACCTGCTTGGGCAGCTTAGTGAGCTCTTGTTTCACTACAAAACTTTTACAAAGAAGGCAGGGGGTACAGCTCAATGGCAGAGCACTGAATCCAGAGGCGTTAAGTAGAGTCCCACAGCAGGCAAATTTAATCTAGAGCAGCCCTAGCCACATTGTGCTTTTGGAAGTCAAGATTTCATTCTTAGTTATCAAAAACTTGAGAAATATAGTTAATTCCTCTGGAGTGATGAGGACCTAAATGTGCCATCTCTTTAATTCTGCTTTGACATACGCAGTGTTCGGAAGTGTTGCCAGTGAGAACCAGATGCAGTCAATGCAACACTTATCTGACCAAATCACTGACCAAAGTAGCTCTTTGGGGAGTTTTACATCATGACAGAGACAGAAAGTCAGCCCTAAGATGAGTCTGCACCAGCAAGACTGTTTAAAATGCTCTGACTTCCATTAACCTTTCAGGTATTTGGCTCCTTCCAGTTTACCACCCCTTGAAGCCCAACCTTTTTGCTATTGTCTAGACTCTTCTCCATAATATATTACACCTGACTAGATGATATATAAACATTATCAACCTTAATTTAGATGGTATATATGGATTTGAGTTAAAAAACCACTCTGTATATTCACTTCTCTTTTTTTAACTTTATTTTTATTTTATGTGTATGAGTGTATTGCCTCTGTGATTTAGGGACATCTGTATCATGTAGTGCCAGCAGAGGACAGAAGAGGGCATCGGATATCTGGAATTGGAGTTGCAAATGGTTGTTAGCTGCCATGTGGGTGCTGGGATTTGAACCTGGGTGCTCTGTAAGAAACACGCAACGCTCTTAACCACTGAACCGTCTCCAGCCCCCCCCCCCCAGTAGTCACTTTTTTTTTTTAACTGTGAATCTCTTTTACACATATTAGCAGCACACTTTCACATTAATGTTTAGCAGCCCTGTTGGCAATAGCTAAACTATGGCACCACGCCTAGGTGCCCCCAAACAGAGAAATGAATAAAGAAATTTAATTATATGTGCACCATGGAATTTTTTTCAGCCATAAAGAATGAAGTTGTGTCATGCACAAGAAAATGGATGCAACTGTAGATAATCATATTAAGTGGATTAAATCAGTATGAGAAAGACAAACATTGCATGTTTTCTCTCATTTGTGGGTCTTAGGCATCATAAATATACAGACTCATATGTGTGGATAAAATGAAAGTAGAAGCCAATCTGTCTAGGAATGTAAAGGACTAATGGGATGGGAGGGGTGAGAAGGGGAGGGTAGTGGGGTATTGGAAGACAGAGACTCCCAGCACATTGTACACTTACATAAAAATGGCTGTTTTTTTGTATATAATTCTCAAATTCAACATGAATTTTTCCGGCCTTCTTTTTGTTAACTAATTTTTTGTCCCTTTGAGTCACAGACCTGAGCAACTACATCTAAGAAAGTAGAGTAAGTTTTTTCCTCCTCTCCATAAGAAAACAGAAATGTTGCTTCATAAATTAATGTCTCAGTGGGTTGAAATTATAGTTCTCAAAACATACATGCTGAAGAAATAAGCTTGGGTAACAGGGTAGAGGAGCTGAGCACTGTGGTCCCATAGCTCCGTATTCCGAGACCAGCATTCACTTACAGACACCTAATTTGTCACACCTTTGAGGAACAGCAAAGACATAAGGGAAAAAGGGCCAAACAATTTTTGCTGAAGACAAAAAGAATTTTATTCCTTCTGAGTGGGAGTGGGGTAGACTACCAACGTAGTTTTATCATTTTCTTTTGGGGGGGGGGATTCTTTTTGAGACACAATCTCCCTGTAGTCTCAGCTGGAACTCACTATGTAGACCAGGCTGGCCTGGATCTCACAGAGATCCACCTGCCTCTGCCTCCCTAGTGCTGGAATTAAAAATGTGTGCCACCACACCTGGCTAATTGGTAGTATCTTTTTCTTTTTTTTTTTTTTTTGAAATATGGTATGATTTTATTTTCTATGTGATTGATAAGTTATTTTCAGAGCAGAAAAACTGAATGGTGACTTTGGTTTTACAACTTAATAATCATATTTTCTAATTAGTCCTATTCATAACTTTTTTTATTAGAAGAAGCATTTCATTATAACAGCATTAACCTATTCAATAACATTTTTCTGAGCTTATAACTTTTATAAAATATAAATTTATTTTGCTTCCTGTTTGCTTTTTCTTTTTTGATAAATCTTTTTATTTTCTTTTTAAAAATTTTTTTACTGAGCTTTTGTACATTTCATACAACAGTTCTTAATCAAATTTAGACTCCCTTCCCTCATCCATGCCCTCCATCCCCATGGGACTGCACGTATTCCACCATACATATTAAGTCTCATTCAGTTAAGCATTTGTACCCAGATGTCCTTCAGTGCAAACTCATCCACTGGAGTCTAGTCAGTCTTTCTAGAGACTGTTAGTAAGGTCTGCTTTCCTCACCCAGTAGTAGTCAGTCTCCAATAGTTCCCAGACTAGGCCCGACCTGCCACCCATTTCCCTCGCTCCACTCTGGGCCCTTGTCTGATTGAGCTGGCATGGGCCCTGTGCTCGATCCCACCATTGCCACAAGTTCACATATGCAAGCTTCCAGTGGCCTGAAAACCTCTGCTTCCCTATGTTCACGGACCAACCCTGACTCTTAGAGTCTTTCCACCCCCTCTTCTGAAAAGATCCCTGAGCCGTGGGCAGGAAAGGTTTGATATAGGAGTCCTACCTAGGGACACACACTGCCATCTCTTATTCTTTAAACATTGGCCAGTTGTGACCTTTTGTGTGCATTACACTCTGTTTTATAAGGAAACTTCATTTGTGAGAGTTGAGGGATGCACTAGTTGTCTCTCTACCTTCTTTCTGCTACGTTCCATGAGTCTTAAGTGTAGAGGTTCAACTACAGATATGTCAGCGACGACTGGGCATCTCTCAGATGTGTGTTCTCCGTGTCTGACCGGTTGTGGGATTCTGCAGTAGTCTCTATTGCAAAAAGAGGCTTCTTTGATGAGTGGTGCACAGTGTATTTGTCTCCCAGGTAACAGTGATACTATTGTACCAATAGAGGTACTTTGCTGTGCTAGTCATTCTGGTAATTAGGTTTCACGGTTGGGTCGGATCATTGATTGAATTTTCTCCTTTAGCAGCTTGCATAGTTTCCTCCACAACTATGAGAGCTAAATTTCAGGTAGAAGGCTTCCAGGTCAGTTCCTGCTCCATTGCTCCAAGTCCTGTATGTAAAGTGTATCCTGTCTTCAGCAGTAGGGTCTTATCTTCTGGTTTGGGAGATAACCAAGAGTTCTGTGAATAGCCTGTATTATTTTGGGAATCTCTTGGACCACTCTGACCAACTACTTGAAGGGAGGTCTGTCCTGTCTGGCACTGTTCCTTGCTGTACAGCCCCTAGGTGTACATATGCATTAATGTTTAGGCACCTTATGTGCATTCCTCAGGGAGTTTCAGAGGCAACACATTTGCCTTTGGCTTCCCTAGCCCCCCCCCCAACATTCATTATTTTCTACTCTCTCCTCCCCAGTCCAAGCATCCCCATTATCCCTTCTCTCCTTCCAGTAATACCTGCCTCCCGCCATCCCCCCTCTCCTGAGTTCCCACCTCCCCTACCTTGGCCCCTGCAAGCCCCTCCCTGCTCCTCTCCCAGCCAAACACTCCCGTTTTTCCTGCCTCCCCTCTGCTAACATCTGTTCCCTACTATCCCCTTCTTTCAGTTTCTTTCTTTTCCTTTACTTCCGTGTTTCCTTTCCATTTTCCTGGTTCATCCTGTTGTTACATCAGGATATATACTCACACACAAGGGGTTGGTGCTATGATCCACAAATGAGGGAGGACATACGCCACTTGCTTTTCTATGTTTGTGATACCTTACTTAGTATGACAGTCTCTAGTTCCATCCATTTACCAGAGTCCTAGGTGGGCCTGTCTGTCATTTTTATTTTCTTAGATACAGCTTTCTGGTGTCCCTGAGAACACACTGCAGAGTAAGAAAAGACTCCTTTGCCTTTTAAGAATCTTTCTTTGGCACTGCCGTTCTGGCAGTTCCGTAGTTTCATCTCTGCCATTTCTTCTGTCTGGTTTAACTCTTTCCGTTTCATCAGACATTAATGATGGGCATGTGTGCAAGGCTCTGAGATGAGCATGAGGTGAAAATCTCTCTCCTTGTTTTGAGATATCTTTAATGTAGCTGCCAAAACATCTTACCGGATCATCTGCACGGCCATGGGAGGAGTAAGAAAAGCACCTCAGAGACATGGCGTCCTTGTACCGTTACAGAGCCTTCTCTCACGAGTCCAGTCTCTATGCTTCGGTTTCCCTGGAGTTCATTTGGAAGCAGTCCATCCTGCCCTGCATCCTCGTTAATGTCAACCACAGTAAGAAACCGCCTCTGCATGACACTGTTCTGCTTGCCAATTCTCCCACCATCCACACATCTCTCCACTGGGCTCCTGTTCCATCCTTTCCCATGTTCCAAGTCTATGCTACTGTGCAGCTGGAGCTCATGGCCTGTCACTGGAACAGCCTCCTAGATGCATAAATGCTGTTTCGCTCACCTTATTTCTTTGTGTGAGAAACTCTGACTGCCTTTTGAATTGTAGATTTTTTTCCCCTAAAATGTCTCTTTGCTTCTCTGGTTCTTTCACCCTCCTGTCCTCTGCTACCTTCCATTCTTGAATTCTGTGGTTTTTAGACTTATCGGGCCATGCTTCTCTCTCTTCCTTGGTCACCTATAAACCTCTTATTCCTTGAAAATGTTTAGACCATGGCACAATCTCCTTTTCAACAGTAATGCTACTATAATCCTCGGTGAATTCTGTAGTGACGTGGCTCAGCTGTTCAATGTTTACTTTTCAGTTTCTTTCCCTCCTCTCTTCCAAATCTTACCATCTGCCCCTCCTCAGTCACCCGTTCCCAGAGCCACACCTCACTCAAGGCCTTATTTTAAATTCTCTACTTTCTGATCAAAAGCTTCTGCCTTTCAGCTATGATTTTGCTCATCTATGCTCCATTAATTGTTGCTTGTTGGTTCTCATGCCCTCCTGGCTGATTGCCTAACAAATCCAGTGGTGCATTTGGACTCTATTTCATTGCCCCATATTGCCTCTTAGAGTATAGCAAATACCTTCCAATTCCAGTGACTTTGGACTTCCTCTAATTTCAACACTTGTCTCTGGAATGGCACATTATACCTGGCAGCTCTATTTAGGTGTCTGTTTACACATCATCTTCCCTGACCATCTTATTTGGTACAGCACCTTCTTCTTGAAGTATCTATGGCCTTTATAGTATAGTGTTCAATAGAAAAGCATTCATCACCAATTAGCATACTATGCATCTATTAGCATATTATATGTCCTTTTCACTGGCATATGAATTCTACAAGGCCAGTAACCAGGTTGTTTACTAGTGTATTGCCAAAATCTGGAATGATGCCTGTTCAAATAATGCTTCAATAAATTAGGGAATCCAAGTCAGCACACCAGCGTATCTACCCATATTTACTTTCCCCACACAGAATCAGTAAAACCACTCTTTCCCCACTGACTGCCCAAGTCACAGTCCCTAAATGGTGTATTCAGTTCCAGTTTTTCATAAACTCCTACATCTACAGTAGTTTTGTATTCAATTGATGGAAACAAAACAGTAACACTAGAGAAACAACCTCAGTTTTTGGTAAGTTGTACTGAAATCTAAGGCCAGGTGTAAAGGATGTTTGTTTAACCTTGTAGAACCTGGCTTTAACTCACAAACTTCATCCTTCTGTGCATCCCCCTTTATAAAATCAAATTTCAATGTTACATTTTCAGCTACTGTATCTTTTTGTTCCCAACTATGTATGTGAACTGTGAGTGGGAAAAGAAGTGAAAGGAGACAAACTCCTGAAGTTCTCTTTTATCTCCTTTGATTTTCTTATTGGAAGACATTATCGAGTCAAGAAAGACAGTCCCCAGTAGCCTTTTGGATGGTGTTCTTTGTTACCAGAAATCTCTTATTTCATTCCAATTTGATAGGATTCTTTTATCCCAGAGAAAGGGCACAACTTCTTTATTTTCAAGGTTGTGCATTTTTTTTTAACTGTAAAACATACTCCACAATTGAAGCCATAATTATATGCACTTGTCAATCAATCTTAGCCTGCTACACTGTAGTTATGGCGTTTTATCTAAAAAAGCAAAGGATTAGAGGCTTTGCATGAAATGAAAGGTACACAGAGCCAGGCAAGTATAAAGCATGTCATTAGCTATCTGAGAAGAGAGACATGGACAGAGACAGATTACCAATATTTGATTTCTCATAGGTATTAAAGAAGCATTTAAGGCTACCTACAATATAATGTTAGGGAATTTGACACTTTGATTCCTATTTTGTTCTCCTGGCAATTATTTAAAATGTGCTCCTTCATCCCACAGCTACATAAACCAAATTTGAAAGGATAACATTTTAAAGTGAGATTAAGGAAAAAAATCCTATTTTCACATAAGTCCTATGCCACAACTTCAAGAGTGGATTTTAAATGACATTTCCTTCAAACACTTTCCGTTTCTTCAACTATGGTTAGAATGATAGCTGGGGTATGTGGAATTACTTTAAACTACATTTGCTGCCTTTTGGGTTTGTGATCAGTACTGGAGCTGTTGAGAAGGAAAAGCAACTTATGAAAAGACAGCAGAAGGGAAATCCAGCTCAAAGTAGCCAGTTTATTTTCTAAAGAAAATTGGTATGATGTGAAGCCCAGCTATGCTCAAGATTAAAAATGTGAGAATGATACCAGTCACATGGGCCAACACTCTATCCCATGACCTTAAAAACTTTCTGTTTGAAGTGAGATGTGCTTATCTGAAGAAGAATGAAATTATACTCCCCAAACTGAAAATAATTCTAACAATTGTTCTGGGGGAAGGAAAGGCTTCCGGTGTAACTACCATGCAATAAATGTCATTGCTGACAGAAAGTGTTTCACATTTTTAAAAATGGGCTGTATTTGAGGTTTTTGCAGTTAGAGCTACTGAGAACTAATTGACTTTGTCTTTATCGTTTGGCTTTTAATAAAAAAACTTCAATAAACTGATCCTGAAAATTAGCTATGCTCAACTCCAAGAGACCTGGCAAATCCAGCATACAAACAAAAAAATGAACAGCATCAAAAAATTGTTGTGAATTTTGACCCAAGAAGGGCAGGCACATGACTAGAAAGTAGTGGTCAATAAGCTGGTTCCAAACAACTCTGGAGACAATGCAGGTATTTTAGATATATAGACTTAATTTTGCCTACTTCATAGCTCCAGGTACCACAGGAGATTTATGATCTGAGTAGATTACCTTAACTTTTCTATCAGATTTGTCTCATCCTGGATCTATTTGTAAGCCAAAATGTGGCCAGTACGCACAGACACAGTTTAGTTTTCAAGTTGTTTCAATATTGTTCCTCCACATATTCTTAGACCACTGGCATGCTACCGAAAATATTTCATACAGGCTACCAGTTGGATAAATATCTGTATTATCTTACTATATTTCTGAAAGTATTTCAAAAGTTGCAATAAAGGCAAAAATTTGGAAACTGATTTTTTTTGTCTTATAAAAGGTCCTGGGTATTGTCTCCCAGTGTATGTGTTTATTTTCAAAATATAGATGCTCACGTTACATGTTGATTATTGTACCTTCATGTATCACGTTCCAAAATAATCAAGAGGGAACAAGTAGTAAAAGTGTTGCTTCTGCTGCCTGGAGCTGGGTTACTCAGAGTCTAATTTTAGTTTGTCTTAGATGCTTAAAAAATCCTCTATTAAGTACTGAACTATTTTCCCAGCCCAAAATAGAAGTGGCAATGCTTTTTCATCATTTAAGAAGAGATATAACTTACATATAATGAAATTACCAAGTGTTTCAGTTAGCTTCTCTTATTGTTATGACAAAACAACTCCATCCAATATCATCTTGGGGAGGAAAGGGTTCATTTGTCTTACATCTCCCAGGTCATAGTTCATCACTGAAGGAGCCCAAGGTAGGAACTTGTCAGGAACCTGGAGGCAGGAGCTGAAGCACAGGACATAGAGGTATGCTGCTAACTGGCTTGCTCCCCTAGTTCATGCTCAACCTGCTTTCTTTTCTTTTTTTAAAAAAAATTTATTTATTTTTATTTAATGTGTATGGGTGTATTGCTTGCATGTAGGTATGTGCACCTGTGTCAAGCAGTACCTGCTGAGGTCAGAAGAGGGCATCAGATCCCCTGGAACTGGAGTTACAGACAGTTGTTAGCCACCATGTTGGTGCTGGGAATCGAACCTGGGTCCTCTGCAAGAGCAGTCAGTGCTCTTAACCCCTGAGCCATCTCTCCAGCTCCTCAGCCTGCCTTCTTACAGAACCCAGGACAACCTGGCCAGGGGTGGCACTGCCCACAGTGGATTGAGCCCTCCCACATCATTCAAAAATCAAGAAAATGTCTCACAGACATGGCCACAGGCCACTCAATAGAAACAATCCCCCAATTGAGGCTCCCTCTACCTAGGTATGTCAAGTTGACAACTAAAGCCATCCAGCACACCGAATTTCACTAGATTTAAAATATTTTAGCAAATACATATGTTATACAACAATGAAGAAAGTAATTAAGGAAATGAAACTTATTTATTGAATAGAAGACTCTCAATTGCTAAGATATCAATTCTCCATAAACTGATCTATTTACTCAATGACATCACAAAAATTTCAAGAGATATTTTGCAGAAATTTATAAGTTGCAATATTTATATGAAGAATTTATATATTGTGTGGGGAAGATAAAGGAAAAAACATTAAGCATTTTTGTCATAAAAAGTAAACAATACAGAATTACGTGACCTAGAAGGGGCTAAAACACATTTTCTAAAATCTGTAGTAAGTATTGTAGTTATCAGATAAATATTAATGTTTGCCTGCAAAAACAGAGAACAATATAAGAATGACTAATCTGACCACTGCCATTTAACATTGTTCTAATGATTATAACCATTGAAAGAAAGTTAGGAATAAAATCTCTAAAAGGGACATTGCTTTTATTGGAAGGTAACTTGGTAGGTAAACTTAAAACGTACTTAAAGAAATAACTATATCAGCCTTCCTCCCTCAACCTCCATCTGTGGGCATGTGTTACAAGACTCCAGTGGGTGCATAAAATCACAATAAAACCTAATCTTGTACATGTACATGATATAAGTATGGCCTGAAGCACTGGAACGGGCTGAACTGATCTGTCCTCTGGTGCCTATTTTGTGGAACGTAGTGCTTTATATCCATTCTTAAGTACGATAAGGGGTACTTGACTGTAAGCACCGCTATGCCATGAGAGCAGGTCTAATAATGGAGACAGCTACCGAGTGATTGGACAGTGGGTAGCATACATGGCCCCACGTGCTGGGCATGGTGGATATTCTGGGAAAAGGCCTGATCCATCACGCTTCTTAGAAATTGTTTTTCAACCTTTTTTCATAACAGTTTGGACTGTGGTTGCTGGGGTACTTTAAATGGTAGAAAGCAAAGCTCCAGAGAAGGAACACTGGTTCAGATGAGTTTATCTGTGATGTTAGTGGTGTCACTGGATATAAAGAGATAAACCCATTATATTGCCATGTACAATAAACAAAGAACTGCGCAAAGTTTTGAAATTTCTATTTACAGTGATACTGAAATTTAACAAAAGATGTTCAGGAGCTTTTCAATGAAAATGTTTGAAAATTTGCAGGAGGAACTAAAACAAAACTTGAGTACTGCGATCTGTGTTTCTACAGTAATCTCATGCAACTTAACCATAAACTTGTGTTAGGTATTTTTTTATAACCTAGTTAGAGTACTCTTTCTTTAACAGTTGTTAGGAATAATGCTTCTTTCAAGCTTGGAGTCAACTCTCTAATTGTTTACTCTAAATGGAAGAATCTGATTCTTTGACCTCTTCTTTCTCTTTGATCTTTCCCATATATTCTCCTTCTGGCATAGGAGTCTTTAAACCAACCACACATTAAAGCTATATGGAAATAGAATCAATATAAATAAAAGAACAATGCTTCGCTGTAAAAACTGTGAGACACTGGGCAATTTCCCCTACCTTTCATTGCATCTGGTCAAGAAGCTTGCTAGTCCTTAAGCAGAAAGTGGTAGCAGGCTAATACTAAGTAAGGCCCTGGTCATGGTAAGTTAAAAACAGAAGGAGCAAAAAGATAAAGGTAGAGGGGATTGGGGATGGAGTTCAGTTGAGTAATTTCATAGCATTCATGGGACCCTTTGTTTGATCTACAGTACTACACATGCACGCACACACACACACACACACACACACACAGATGAGACAGAGAGAAAGAGACAGAGACAGAGAGACAGAGAGACAGAGAAAGAGATTGTATCAAAGGACTTTGCAGACATATTCTAAAGTAAACTTGGCAAAACCTGAAAGGTCAATCAACAGAACAATAAAGACATATTTAATACAGTCATCTAAATTCATTTAAACTAGTGAGCATTATCAGAGTCTCTCTCAGAATAGACTGGATAGCTTCCTGAACTGGATAGCTTCTCAGAATAGCTTCCTGAACTTTGAGGGGCATAACTGCTAGTTATATCTAGAGTATAGCAGTCAAGGTCAAAGGCTTTAGGTCTAATAGTGCTTGTGTTCAAATTTAAACTCTGCCATTAAATACCTTTGTTAAATTAGAAATTCATTGTCTTTTTTCTTATCTGTAGGCGCAATTAGCAATGATATTAAGGCTATAAAGATGCTAGCAAATGTAGATCTGATAAAAAAAAAACACTTAGCACAATGCACAATTGGATAATAAATGATCAAAACAGCTGCATACAATCATCACTGTTATCAAAAAAGCCCATGACATTCTTCTACCTTCTTTTATGTATTTATTTAATAATTTATATTTAAGTGTTATACTTTCCCCACCATTTAAAACTATAAATTTGTTAAATCTTCTATTCCCCTTTTGTGTTGTCTTTATTCATAATATTTTAACATTGCTATAATACATCCCATTTCTGTTGTTTAACTTTTGTCTCTTCCCATTAGAATACAAGCTTTCCTGGGAGAGGGATGATTTTGTCTACTCTGTACACTACTGGATCCTCAAAGCCTATAATCTGGCTCATAGTAGGTGCTCAGGTGCTCAGTAAGGATTGTTGAGAAAATGAATGATGGATTTGGCATGTGATGGTGTATCCTCCCATTAATCTAATTTTCTCACATCTTTGTTCTCATAGGCAGCTCAGTCTTCTTGTTTTCTGACACCAAATGAGGCCCTTTAATTTCTACATGGCAGAAAGATTCCCTTACATTGCCATGGCACAATACTTTGGAAATAGTAACTGGTACCTTTTCCTTTAGTATTTATTCTAAACATGACAGATGTCCATTGGGCAGGAACCAATACTTGCTGCCATTAAGTCTGAGGAAAAGCTTTCACAAGTGAAAGCCCGGGTAAGGGTTTAGGTTTGGAAATCATGGTACCCAAGGGAACTCAAATCTATGAAAACATGTGATGATTCAAAGCAGGGTTTCCTGGTAACTTAGATTCACTGGGCCATGGAGACTTAAAGGTAGAAGTAAAAATGAGTAAATGAAAGCAGTCTTGAGAAGGAAACCCCTGCACTCAGATGTGCACTCAGCTCTACCTGGACGGCACGATCCTCACAAAGAAAGGTTTTTGCTCTGTGTTCTGGCTAGTGAACAAGGAAGCAGAAAGGCTTAGTGTGGAAAGAGTCCTGTGGTCGACATTCAGTATGAACTTGAAAACTCCTCACTTTATCCAGGTGTGAGCTGCAATTTTTGGTAAGTTTCCCACTCCAATGGCAGCCTTCAAGATAGCCACCTTTCTGCCTCAGCATGGTCAAGCCTGATGGGCTGCCACTGTGTCAGCTGTTGGCTGTTGTAACTGCTTGCTGGGTAAGGAAATGATCCTCATGCTGTTTTGTATGTATAAATCTGTCATTGACACCAGGTCTTATTTATAGAAAAACACATCTATTTTATGTAAATCTCTCACTAAAATCTCTTCAGTTTTAATCTTTCCCCTTGTTTCCTTATAATTCCTTCTTGTTCAGAAAAGTACAGAATAACCTTTAAACAAAGTCAGAATACATTTTTTTTAAAGACAGGGTCACATGTAGCCCAGGCTGGCCTTGAACTTACTAACATATTTCCTAGTGTGGGCTTTTCTGCACAACTCTGTTTTTAAGACGTTCCTAAAGCACTCACTGTGCAGAAATGATCTTTGTGTGCATTTGTATTCTATCATCTACAGATTACTTTGAATCATAACTCGTTTGGAGATAATAAGCATTTTCTTCTTCATTTTAAGACCTTACCCCCACCCCCACCAGAGGATTCTCTCACAATCCTTGATCCAGACCATCTCCAGAGCCTTATTGAATTTATTGGGAGGTAAAATGGGTCATGGGTCTTAAGAGGTAGAGGAAATGGCTGGCTTCTGTGCTTGCTGTGTCGACTTCTCCCTTCCTTATTTTCTGGTTCATTGCTGCTCTCTGCCTTGTTGCCTTCCAATTGGGCTCACGACTATGAAGACAACCAGTTATTTCCGATACACACTGGGACTAGATGCGCCACAGATCTGCCGGACTCCCGTGTGCTTGCTATGTCTCTGCCTTTGCATCTGTACTTGGGGTTGATTTGAACTTTTTGGTTAATTGTGTTTACTCAGAAGATCCGGCATGTCTTCATGCTTCCATCTGCGAGTCGTAACATTAAAACTTCTTAGCTGCTACCTTGACTGGAGCAGAGAAAACAGGCTCAGAATATCTCATCATAATAATGTGATTTCATGGCCTTGATCCAGTCAGATTGGAACTATAGACTGTAAAATAAACAACTAAAACAGTGGTGGTGGGAACTGAACAAGTCTATTAATAAGAAGGCTATTAGAAGATAAAATCAAAGGGATTTCAATTGACTAGCAATAGTGTTATATATGCTTGACTTTCAGAAATACGTATACATTTGTTATTTTGGCATGTATGATAAGGTAAAGGTTAACATTATCAGAGAAATGGAAGGCAAGAGGCAAAACAGAGGTGTGCCAAGCCAGGGAGATGAAATACATTTTGTTTGTATGGTGTACACATAGAGGTGTAAATTAAATGAGAACATTTCTATATCCACAGGTATCAAAATAACTGTTTAGGCTCATTAGTCAGTTCTGGGTGTGATGGCTCATGCCTGTAAGCCCAGCACTTGAGAGGTTGAAGCCAAAGTATTGCTGTAACATTGGGCTGTATAGGAATTCCAGGCCAGTCTGGGCTATGCTGTGTGTCCTTATCTAAAAAAACAACAAAAACTCAAAACAAGAAGAAGCTGGGCATGGTGACAACAGGCCAGTAATCCTAGCTACTTTGTAGTCTGAAGTAGGAGAATTGCATATTTAAGCCAACCTAGGTTTACCTTGAACAAAGTGAGTTCAAGGTCATCCTGGACAACTTAGTGAGATCCTTTCTCAAAATGAAAAATAGAGATTTAGGGCTAGGGATTTATGACAGTGGCAAAGCATTTGCCTAGACTGTGTAAGGTCCTGGGTTTAATCCCCATTATTGCAATAAAGAAAATGAAAAGAATTATTACCAATAGCAAAGATACATATCTTGTGATTGTTTTATGTGTATTGGAAATCAGATTAATTGGCTTAGCAGTGATTACATCAGGACTCATATATAAGCAGACAAATCAGTGAGATTTCATTAGATAGAGTAATTTAGATGTGCTAGAATGGGCCTCTTTACATCCTTGGTACGCTCTCAGCCTTTATACACTGATATAATAGGACCAAGATTAACAACTTTTTAAAAACCTGCTTTCTATGAACATATGAAATCCACAGACCAAGACAAGTGAAGACTTTTCATCTTTGATTTGGGCTGTAAGCTCACATTTCCTGTTTGAAGCTTTATAGAGCTGCTAAGCTAAATCCCTGCACAAAGGAAGATGATGTAGAAGTCTGCGGAGGTCCAGAGCATCTGGCTTCCTTAGAGGCCAGACTTACTGTGGTCTCTCTGAACTGTCACATCAGTAGTCATTGGAAGGGACCAGCTATGCTTGGGTCTGGCCACTTTCCTCTAAGTATGTTGATCTCCTCCTAAATCTCCCTACAAAATACTAATTGTACATTAATTTCTATCTGTTGACTGTCATTCAGATGGGAAGATTCATGGATGAATAAGTTAGACTAGTGTGACTTGAGGAACAGCAGACCCTATCTTAATCTTATTGCTATTATGTAATATTCATAAATATTACAGGTGTCAGATAATTTGTTGAAATTGGTGGTGTAATGAGGTAAAAATCATAAGCTTCTTTGTCATTTGATAATAAAAATAGTGGCCAATAGCCAGGTGTGGTGGCACACGCCTTTAATCCCAGCACTCAGGAGGCAGAGGCAAGCAAATCTCTGTGAGATCAAGGCCAGCCTGGTCTACAGAGTAAGTTACAGGACAGCTGGGGCTACAGGGAGACCCTGTCTCAAAAAGACCAAAAAAAAAAAAAATAGTGGACAGCACAGGAATCAGCTATTGAAATAAATTCAATTCAATAGTTTAAACAAGCCTCATGTGGTAGCTATTTTCTGCAAGCACTATTTTACTGAGATAGGTCAGTGAACAAAACACACAAAGGTTCCTGCTTTCAGGGAGTTTACGTTCCAGTGAAGGTGGCTAATAACATAACATGGGCATAACTGCAAAGGTAAGACAATTAAACACGATTATACCCATCTGTACAAGTGTGGGTCCCTAAAATACCTTCAGATCTGATAACTCACTAGAAGGATTCAGAACTTCTAGAGGGTTTTACAGTCATAATAGAATTGAATGCATAATACAGATTAAAATTAGACAACATGGGGATGGAGAGACAGCTCAGCGGTTAAGAGACTGGCTGCTCTTTCAGAGGACTCGAGTTGCGTTCCAGCATCTACATGATGGCTAACAACCATCTAGAACTCCAGTTTCAGGGACTCTGACATATCTCCTGGCCTCCATGGGTCTACACACATGATACATTTATATATGGGCAAGCAAAACATTCATACACATAAAATAAAAAATAAATTTGAAATTTAAAATCTGCTAACAGAAGAGGTGTATGGGATTGAGCCTGGGAAGGTTGTCAGAGTAGATATTAGACTCTATCTGGGGCTAACTCCTCCCTGGACGGTCTCCATTCCTCCGGGGGGCAAGAGAGGAAATAAAGAGTGGAGTCAGCATTAGACTAACCTACCATGCAACTCTCCAAGGTAAACAAGGACACTTATTTACTTGTCAAGTAAATGCTTCAAGAGTTTGGAGATCAGCTCTCAGGAACAGGGAACAATGTCCAGATCTCTGAGCAAGGTTAAATATTCACTACCTAGTAATACCCATAAAGAAATTGAATTGATAATTGAGTGTTAGAGGACCACGAGTGAGGGGGAAAATCAGGAAGAATCACAATGGATTGTATGAATGTGTATGTGTGACTGGTGGTCTTGGCTGTTTATCTTATTGGGTGTTGAAGACGAGCCTCAATGAAAAGGTGGCATATGATGAGGTAAGAAAACCAAGGTCAAGAAAGGAAAGTGACTTGTCTAAGCCCAGCTGAGATCTTTAGTCTGGTATGTAGTCTAGTAGAGACTATACAAATTCAACTTGCTTTATAATAGGTCAATGTTTATCTGTAACCAAGGAGTTCACCATTTATCTATAACACTGTGGAATCACAGAGATGTCAGAAATGGATGGGGTTTGACAATGAAGAATTGATTCAAAGAGAATTAAAATTTGAAATCTCCAGGAAAGCAAGACAAAAATAGACAGAGCAGGCCAGTGTCAAACAGTGGTATGTAGCTTGGATCAGTTCATACATACTTGAGACAACATTGTGCTGACCTTGTTGGGATACATCCCTTTAGCCTGTGACCACCCACGCGAGGGGACTCCTACTTCTTAGGAGCCCTTTCTCTAGTAAAAACCTTAACACTTTTCTATAAGACCCAGTTCCCACCAATGTTCAGATTGTTCCTTCCACTTTCCTTAGCAGTTTGAACTTCCTTCTACAGCATTGTACCATGGCAGTATGTCCCAAGGGTCTTAAAGTACAAGACCATAAATACTAGGAACCATGTTTTATTCTTCTGTCCATCACTAGCACCTATTATGTAGGAAGTCTTCAGTAAGCATATTTATGTGTGGTGAGTGACTAAGAGACTATAAATTTATGGAGACCCCAAAGTAACTGCAATTTGTTATGAACCTCAGACATAACCTCCGAAAACAAAGTTCAGTGACATGAGCATTGCTTGGCATATGAAGATGGGAATCCATATGTGAAAGACCTACGTTTGGCAAGAATCAAGATGGATGAACTTGTCAGGCTAACAGGCACTGTGGTCAGTTGTTTGTGGCTAATACCACCAGTTGTGGAAACAAATTAGGTGTTTTTTAATCTACATTCTTCTTTTTAGCTAGAATTGACAACTTTTAAAGGTAATAATTCATTTATTTACTCATCTAACTCTTTGCCTATAAATAAAGCATTCTATTACATGTTATATATAAAAAGTAATAAACAAGACCCAACCCCAGTCCTTCTGAGGAGCTGAGTTGAAGCTGTAGATTTTAGGGGCCATTGTTACGTTGTCAGTCACAAGATACTATATCATGTGTGTAAGTTGTGTAGTAAGTATACTTTTATTTCCATAATGCCTATTGAATGGTTGTGTCTAGTCAACATGTGAAACAAAGCCTGTGAGTGCTCAGAGGAGACGTATTCTAACTTTTCTAGTCTGTCCCTCCACCCAAGTAATTTCAGCTAAACTGATTTGTGGTATTAAAGAAGGCAGCTTTGTCCACCCTGAGTTCCTCATTTGTGAAATAAAGGTAGTATCAACTTCAAAGAAATATTGGGGAGATTGTTATAAGAGCCTATGTGCAAACCCTCTAGGTATTTAGCTAACATTTTTGAGTTTAGATAACTACTTATTATATAACTTCACATCACCTTTGATGTAAAAGTAATAAATTTAGAAGTTTTTTTTCAGTGTTGTGAAAATGGTGGTCATTTTTATTTCAGTACTTGACAAAATACCCCATATTTAAAACTTCTACCATTATACAAAAACTTCTACCGTCTCTATAAGTGGTATGTCCTGTCTTCATCACCAGGTAGAGTCAGGTTCAGTTACTCAGTTGCATACTGGCATGAGAAGATAATCCTTTGAAGCATCATTAATTTAAACGTTTTAAACTAGAGGGGACTCTAAAAATGTATTTTATGTTAATAATGCCCAAATCTTTCCCATTTCCACATCTACAAAGTGGATTTACTTTGGATGATTTAGAAGATTAGGCTTCTTATGCTAAAGTATATGCATGTGTATATGCATAAAGTATATGTCTGGACAATCCTCTCTATTAGGACATGTCAGGGTTCTGACTACTGAAAATAGCATTTGGCTTTTATGTCACCAGAATACACTGTAAAAGAACATGTTAACACTCATTAACAATGCTTCATGTATTTCAGATTTCAGATCTCTGTATGAACTTGTAGCTTCTTTCAATTAGGGTAACTGCACCTTTGTGTATGATTGAATTTATGCGTTGAAAATGCTGTCTCATTTCATTGGTGAACTAAAAGAGAAAAGCCATGTAGTACATAGGAAGTTCATTTTCTAGAGGATCAAAGAGAAAGAAATGCCATGATAATGGTATTATAGTGAAAATGCATTTTTGATTTTCCTGTCATGCATTTTAATGCTGATATGATTTATTCAATTTTAATTTTTTAAATTTTTTTATTTTTAAAAATATTTTGTTTTTATTTTATGTGTATGCATGTATTGCCTGCATGTAGGCAAGTGTGCCCGCGTCATGCAATGCCCACGGAGGACAGAAGAGGCTATCGGATCCCCTGGAACTGGAGTTATGGACAGTTGTTAGCTGCCATGTGGGTGCTGAGATTCGAACCAGGGTCTTCTGCAAGAACAGCCAGTGTTCTTAACTGCTGAGCCATCTCTCCAGCCCCCAATTTAAATTCTTAAAAGAAGATGAAACATGCATCCTTATATTTAAATGTTTTATTAAAAGCTTTTGATGTTTGCTTTTAACCAAGAAAAAGCCTGGTTCACAGTGGTTAAGCAATAATTATGTATGTACCTAGTCATATTGATACTGTTTCATGAGTAGAATGTCATATTTCAAGTCAAATTAGTATATTGCCCCTAAAAGACATTTTCTTGTCTTGATAAAAGCCCGTAGCACTCTCCCCAGCTAACTAGTCCAGCCTTGGAAGACAAAAGAAAAATGAGGATGAACCCAATAGAGGGATGCCCTTGTCAAGAAACTCCAATGGACTCAATATGAACATTTGAAAATTGCCCTGTTCTGACTTTTTTTCTAGTTCCCTGTCTAGAACTTGTAATGCTAATTACTCTTGCCTTTACTTCTCCTTCACATCTCCTATTCACCAGTCAAGGACTTTCTCCCCTGCAGATAAGAGTTATGCAATTTGGGAGTCTTTTAGATAGACCCACTGATGGGGTGCTGTAATTGTCTCACCCTGCATCACTGTTTAGCATGGAAGAAGCCAGAGCAGTCTGTGTCCCTATTCTCTACTGGCAATTTGGGTGACCCCTTCAGAGGATGGTGTGATAAGAATAGGAAGTAGGAATTAGCTAGGCAGTTAGGGTAAAAATACCTCAAAGAAATGTAGCCAGTTTCTGAGCTAAAAGTCAAAATGTCCTTGGGCCCGTTAGCAACATACTCTGTTCCAAAGGCCAAAAATGGTAAAAGTATTTGCAAGCTTGTATCTAATCCTTAAAAGATTTTAGGGTTACTTCTTCAGAGGGGGCGAAATGTTGGAGGGGAGGGAGTGGGCATGGATTTGATCAAAACACCTTATGTGCATGTATGAAATTCTCAGTAAAGTTTTTGTAAAAGTTAAAAAAAAAAATGTAGTTCAGACATGCAGTGTTTGCCTAGCATGTGCAAGGCCATGGGGTTTGATCCTCAGCACTAAAAAAGAGTAGATTTCAGTTAAGCAGAGCTGTGAAGTTTCCAGACCATCCACTTTTATTTAGGTTGTCCCTCCTGCTTTGTTAAAATGTCCCAGTTGTACTTTCTAAGTGCTGAGTGTCTTTCTGACACTCATTGGCTTAGTCAACGTGTCATGAATAGTGCTACTTTACACTGCTTCTTCAAAAAAAGAAGCTCTAGATGAACCTAGCATGTGATGTGCTTTAATTCTTTTGAGTTTCCAGCAACAGTAACCTTTCATCATGATTATAGAGTCTCCTGCAGAAAGATGGATCTCATCCTGGAGCGCCACCAGCTCAGTAATGCATTCGAGTCAGTATCTGGTGGATTTGACAAACCATCTGTATGCACATGAGACAGAATTGGCCAGGTCAAGAAACTTTGTGGTGTATTGCAAAATGTTGGGGAAAATTCTCATGCTATTAAAAAAAATACAGACACTAAAATTGCTTCTGGTTTCTCCTCAGTTAATATAAAATCTCTAGGTTTACCATTGAAAATATCCTTATTCTAGTTATCATACAGATTCATTCAACATTAAAATATATAAATTGCTATTGTATTTAACCAACAGCAGTATTTCAAGGTTATTAAATAAGCTTGTTGCTTTAGTGCATGATATTGTTTAATAGTTTTGGTTTCTTTACAATCAAGGATACAATAAAAAGAGAGAAAGAAAACTGAGGTCAATGAAGCTGACTAGGGTACCATTAACAATTTGCCTCACATTTGGCTGGTAATTAATTAATTAGTTAATTAATTTTTGGTCTTTTTGAGACAGGTAGCTGTAGCCCCAGCTGGCCTGGAACTCACTGTGTAGATCAGGCTGGCCTCAAATTCACAGAGATTTGCCTGCTTCTGCATCCCAAGTGCTGGGATTAGAGGCCTGAGCCACCCAGCCCAGCTATAATTTGTTTATTTTATTAATTTGTTTTTAATGATATTTATTTTTTGACTTCTTCCTGTCACTGATACTACCACACTTCTTCTACCTTCCATGAGAACAACTTGTTTAGATTCCACATGAGAGTATGTCTTGAGTGTCTTTCTGTGTCTGGCTTAAACAGAAGAATTTCTAGCTCTGCCCATAGTGTTTCAATGGCAGAATTTCATTCTCTTTTATGACTGAGTGGTGTTTATGTACCATGTTCTGTTTATCCATGCATTTGTTGATTTGCTTTTAGGTTGATTCCATATCCTGGCTATTCTGAACAGTGCTGAAATAAACATGCAACTGCAAATAGCTCTTTGACCTACTGATTTCTTCTCATTTAGGTATAAATACGCAGGAGCAGGGATGCTGGGTCCAATAATAGATCCATTTTTAAGTGCAAAGAGTCCCTTCACAGCTTTATCTGCAACTGCTACTTTTAGTCAACTTTTAACAAATTTTTTTTGTGTGTGATGCGTGTGTATGCTGTGTTCCCGTGAGTGAGTGCAGGTGCACAAGTGTCATGATACGTGGGTGGAGGTCAGAGGACAGCCTTGGGTGCTGACCCTCACCTTCCACTCTTAGACATGATCTCGTTATTCACGGTGCCGGCACGCTAGCTGGCCAGTGAGCATCAAGGATTCTCCTGTCTCTGCCTCCCTTCTCACTATAGGAGTGCTGGGATTGCAGATGTGTGCTGTGCATCCAACTTGATGTGGGTTCTAGAGATCTGATCTCAGGTCCTCACACTTTACCACTCAGCTACCTTCCCAGCTCTGCCTTAGTCTTTTCGGTAATAACTGTCTTACTCAGATGAGGCTGTGCTCATTGTAGCTCTGATTTGCATTTCTCTGGTGATTACTGATGCTGAACATTTCTTCATGTATCTCTTAACTGTGTATACATCTTTTGATGTCTATTTAAATCTGCCCATTTTTAAATGGGTTATTTGCTTTTTACTGTTAACGGGTTTTTTTAAGTTGCTTTATATTCTGGTTGCTAACCTTTTATCAGAAGTATAGGTGGCACTTATTTTCTCCCATTCTGGACATTATTCATATTTTTTACACTGTCATAGACAAATCTTTGTTGTCCAAAGATCACAAATCAACAGTCGCAATTCTCTCTTATAGAAAATGCATATTTTAAGGCTATAAGGAAATCTATGACAGTCAGCATGAATCTCCTTTATCTGATGCAACGAGAAGAAAGGAAGTCATTTATTAAACACCGCTTCAAGTTCAGCCCCTACACTAAGTGCTCTCCAGTTCTGAAGACCAGGAAATGGAAAAGCCCCTTCTCTGCAATGGCTGGCTTAAGAATGCACTTTAGCTGCAGGTTCGTCTTTCTTGCTCATCTTTCCCCTTCTGTATGAGCACCTTCAAGAACAGAATAGAAGTACAAATTCTATTTCTCAAAATACTCATTATAGCGGATAATTACAGCATTAACAAAGTGCAAAGTTTCTTCTGGAAAACACAGAATCAACACAGGTAACAATGTTTCATATTTTTGTGCTAAAGACAAAATGAAGTGTGAACTTAAAATATTTTAGATGAAAGAGAAATGATATACACTCATTAAACAATTATCTCAGTTCATAAGTTTTTATTATTTAACACACACACACACTGTGCCACCTTAGAGTAAGTTTAATTCACCATTTGTATTATTGCAACATACACCAAACAGAACAAAAAACAATTTACTTACCATAATCCAATGACTTTTAATGTCTTATAAAAGCAGATTAAGACAATCTGTCACAACACATCAATTTAAAAAGCTTGCTTCAATTGTTTTTCTATTTCCAGTTTTTCTTCCCCAGGAGTGTAGCTAACTCACCTGCTATAACAGCAAGATTTAAACATGAAGAGCTACTGACCTTCCTCTCTATTTATTATTTATT
>NW_008329666.1:3898002-3901342 GCF_000622305.1 Nannospalax galili
TATTTATTATTTGCCTTAGGACTAACCTGTATGCAGAAGCTGCTAATCTAAAGCTTTTCTCGAAGATAAAAGTGCTCTGAAAAACAGCAAAACCTCCTCTCACTGAGAGTGGGTATCATTTTTTTTTCTATGAGAGTGCAGCTCAGAAGGAGAGTTATTGTACAAGTACGAAGTGAGTCTCTAGTAGCTGCATAGTGCACATACTTCTTAATATGAGCCTCTACTCACATTACACGCCAGCACTGATTGAGGCCAGTCACCTGAAGTATGGGGCAGTGAGGAGGGGGATACTTAGCAAACACTTGAGAACATGCTCCCTTGTGCAGTACACTGAACTGGATCTGCTCTTTCATATATTTTCATAACTTTTTTAGGCTGTAGTTTTCCACAGCACTTAACCTCACTAGACACTGATTTCCTAGAACTCATTCTCATCCAGTAGTGATTGGAATTTTCTCTTTGGATTGGACGACTTGTCAATAACCAGGGGACTGCATAAACAACGCCTTACTATCTATGATGAGGGAAGGAGCCAACTTTAAATAAAAAGGGCTCTTCATATAATATGGATAAAGCCTGAGGAAGGCAGTAGCAGGTTTTGTTTAGTAAACACAAAAGTAGATTTCTCCCATGTTTGGAAAAGTATACCATAAAAATCTTTAGTAAAGTGCATCTGAGACAAGCCGAAAATGTAGAGGAAAATACAAAAGCCCAGCATCAAAATGATTGAGGCACAGGGTTGGTCCTCCACAAAGCAAGGGAGCAAAGCATTAGACAATTTTTAAAAGTTAACTGACAAACGTCAAGAATGAGTTCCCGTCTGGATACTGCATTGCTCGTTCTTCTGTTCACTTTTTACCAAATCACAGATGCAAAGTGTAGCCTTATTATTGGAGCATTCATATGGAATGAAGGCCAGAGAGACAGGTTCTCATTTAAAATGAACCACCTACAAGTGTGGTTGCAAAGATTTAGAAGACACAGTTAAAAGAAAAACATTGCAGCAACAAAAGGAGCTTAGGTCTGGCTGTGTCATTGCTGCCCCACCTCTGCACTGAGGTCCTCACCCGACTTCCCCAGTTATCCGGAAGCCTTATGGGGAGTAAAACAGAGATTTATATGCATTGAAAAATAAAATGCCCTTGCTACCGTTTTGTCTGACTTTTGCATAGTTAAATGAAGATGTCTCCTCACTGGGGTTTTTTGGATTTTATGTCAGGTTTGAAAAAGGTGAAAAAGTCCTTGCAGCATAAGGAGGAAGGGATGCCAGCAAGTGAACCTTGACAGGTATTAGTGTGGAGGTGACTCCAGGCAGGTCCCTCTCCCTTCCTCCCACCTAGGATTTGTGTTCTACCCTGGGGCAGAAAAACTGATGGGAAATTACTTCTCTAGGAGAGTTGAATATTGCTCTAAAATACAAATAAGCTTGGAAGCAGAAAGCAGAGGCTTTATTTCATTTCATTTTATTTTGCTCAGGAATGCTTTATATGCCAAACCTCTATGCAGAGCTGGGGAAGTGGGAGGAAATCAGACTTGTATAAACTTAACCTTGAACAAAGAAAACACTGAAAGCTTCATGTTGTCTGCTATACCGAAAGTCTTTTCAGGGACAAAGCCCAAACAATTGCTGTGAAGTGTGTGGACAACACAGTGAAAAAGACTTTCTCCCCTTTCTGCTACGAAAGTACAAGTGCTCCTCATAGTCTTTATTTTTTTATTGTTCCTCCCCCTCCCTTCCCCCTCCCTCCCTCCCAAAAAAACTCCTTCCCTTCCCATTTTTCTTTCTTTCCTGTCTTTTCTTCTTAATTGTTTTCTCTTGGTGAGGGGAATTAAGTATATTTGACCTTTAGAAATTTGTTTCACTGTTCAACTCTAATGGGAACTTACTCTTACAAAACATGGACATTTCTGGTGATCCAGTTTAGCTGGTTACTTGATGTATGCGTGCATGTGTGTGAGTGTGTGTTTTCATCTCCTTCAGGAAAATGGGATGGTATGGTACGAAGGTGCCACCCTTGTGACTTGGCCTTTTTGAAAGGGTCTGGCTAAGGGAATTCCTCTCCTCTGTCCTTCTATCTTCTGCCACGATATAGTGCAGCCCTCACCACACGATCAAACTAGCCAATGCTTTGATTTTGGACTCCACAGGTTACAGAACTGCAAGAAATTAATTTCCATTCTTTGCAAGTTATAGTCTGTCACAGTCTATCATCACAAATAAATATGCTTCCCAATCAGTCCTCATAAGATGCTTCAGTTGAACACTCCTTTGGTTGTAGAACATCCCTGGAGTCAGTGGGTAAGACCCAAGATGTAGGTAATATTGTGGTGAGTCAGCACCTCTGTGGCACCTGAAATGGAAAAACTAGCTCCATTTTGCTCTAGCTGACTTTTGCTTTACCCTGTGTTTTGGCCCAGCTGTTCCCATTGCAGCCAGCCAGGCAGAACACCTCATGCAGGTAGTTGGAAATACATTGTTTCTACACTTACAAGTAGCCAGGTAGCAAGTTCAGATAGCACGTCCTCCCTCCTAGCTATACCTGCATCTCTATGGAGCCCATGGTTGCTACAATTCTGAGAAACTTGTTTTTCCTTACTGAAATTTATTGTTATCTGAAAACCTCTTTGTTAACTGACCTGTCCCTGATCTGGTGTAACTATGGTGATCTGATATAACTATGATTATTAACTTTGCCCCTGGCATGATGTAATTAGGGTTTTAAGCTTTATAAACCCTGCCCTGCTTCTCCTCAGAGTCGAGAATTCTTTGGGGTATTAGCCCCCTCTCTGACCGCCAGCTATTAATAAAGAACTTTTAATTCGACCATCACTATGTGACGTTCCTCTGTGCATTTCACTTGGTATTCTAGCCCCTGCCCACATAAGCAGTCAAATTGGCCATCTGCCAGGAAAGAAAGGAAAATTGTAGCCAAAAAGCAACATTTGAGCTGGGTCTTTGATGTATTCAGATGTTAATAATAAGATGGTCAAGCATTGCCTTGTAAGTTTTTAGGTAATGTGGGGTTTATTTGATAAAACCCATTTACTGTGGATGACTGCTTAGTAAATTAAAAATGGTTTGTTTGTAGTCTTCATCATTAGAATAATTTGCACTACCAACACATCTTTAAGAGATTACATTGGACATATTTGGGCTAATTAACATGGATGGATTACTTTGTGGAACAGAAATAGATTGTCTTGTTTTCTCTTTTCAAACTGAGGGATCTTAGGAAGAACAGCTCTGCTAGACTGAGTCAGCATGATCTCCTTATTTTTTTCTCCGTTGAGGAAACATTAATCAGATTCTGATTATTGCCTTCCATTTGTCAAGGAGCGA
>NW_008329666.1:3902004-3904199 GCF_000622305.1 Nannospalax galili
GAGGGACATCTAGGTACAAATGGTTGCCCCAGTAGGCCTTAACATATATTACAGAATGCATGAAATCCATTGGGGGCACTATAGGGATGGGGGAGGGGTCTAAATTTGATTAAGATCTATTATATGAAATGCACAAAAACTCAATAAACATAAAGACATTGTGTGTGCTTCTTTGGTAAGTAGAGAAACATCACTAGCATTGAGTATTAAAATCTATAGGATTGAAACATTTGCATCACAGCCCCATCTTCTTAAAATATTTTATTAATTTTATTTTACATGTATGAGTGTATTGCCTGCTTGTAGGTAAATGCACCCAAGTCATACAATGCCTGTGAAGGTCAGAGAGGGCATTGGATCCCCTGGAACTGGAGTCATAGATGGTTGTTAGTTGCCATGTGAGTGCTGGGAATTGAACCCAGGTCCTCTGCAAGAGCAACCAGTGCCCTTAACCACTGAGTCATCTCTCCAGTCACAGCTCCATCTTCTTAAGAAATCTTATCATATTACATATGAATGAAAAGTTGAACTACTTTAGCCCTTGAGTTAAGGTGAAAGAATTGAAGATCTTAATGTAGTACTGATCTAGTCAACCGATATCATAGAAATGGTACTTAGCAGGATGGCCAGAGGCATAAAGAAGTGTCTTTATCACTTGCTAACCATTACAAACTCTCCTCTGAGTACCATTCTGTTTCTCCTTCAGAGCTGACACGCAGTCTTCATGGTTATTTTAAACAGGCCCTAAAAAGCGTATTCATGGTTATGACTTTTATCATCATTATTTCTCTGCTCAATACTTAAAGCTCAGAAGACATATATTGTTGAGTAACATATATAAAATAGGGTAAGGATTGATGTTCAGACATAATCTTTTTTTATTCACCAGGCCCCTATGGCTTGCTTAACACATAGCTGCTCTGAAAAGTAATGAATTTTTTTAGGTTTTTATTTATTTAATTTTCAATGTTCAGCATCCTTTAATGATCCCCATGTCCCTGAAGAGTGGGTATAGGCAGATAGGTTAAGGCAAGAGATGTTCACTTGAAGATCTTGCCTTGCTTAAAGCCTTTGACCCTGAGCTGCAAGACCCTCTCCAGAAAAAGTACTCTTGAACTAGGTCTGGGTCTCCTTGTTGCCTGGATCCAGTTTCTACCATGGATGTGACTTGAATTCCACCTGCCAAACGGACTCAGTAGTAAGGCAAGCTCTTGATCTCAGGAGACCCATCTTGACCTCAGAAGACCCAAACTCCAGAAACGGAGCTGCTGTTCTTGGTTCCAAAGAGGATGACACTGGCAAAAACATGCTTCTTCAGTTTGTCCCTCACTGGAACATGCTTGTGATGAGCTTGTAACTGATGAAGGTCTGGGTGAGCTCTTCAGGGAAGCAGCATAGCACGGACCAGTCATCTTTATCAAAGTCTTCCCCAAAATATGGCCATGCCTCATTGAAGTACTTACACTTAAATTCATCCAACAAAGATACACTTGGCCTGTGAGTGAAGGGGTCCTTAGCCTTGGGCTCAGCAGCCAGTGCTAGCTCACATTCATCCATCTCTTTCCCAGGAGCTGGGGCGGCTGCTTTTCTCTCCTCTTTCAGCTCAACCTGGAGCATCTGCTTCTCTTCCCATGATCCCCTTTATTTCCTAGGGGTATCCTTTGTAGGCTGGTTCCCTGCAAACTTATCATCTAACTAAGCCATTTTCTCATACAGCTTCTCCTTCCCCAAGACAGCCCTTAACTGGGGCCGCTTAATGCAGGTAAAGAACCAGCAGTTGAGGAGGCAGGGGAGGACCTGCAAAAAGAAGGCTCCAAGACCTGTTTAGAGAGTCACAACACAGTACAGACAACTGTGATATCAGCCAGTGTCACTCACCCATCCACCAGTAAAGACCTTCAGCAGTTGGTATCATGACTCATGATATAGTTGTTAGCTAAAAAAAACAAAAAGAACTTCAATAATACTATGAGGTTTTGAAGGTTACTAAAAAAGTTTTCCAAGTATTTTTTCCCCATATCTATACCAGGAACATTGAATAGTATATTAGTGGCTCTAATTTAAAATGGTATTTTATCTGTCGTTAAAAAATGGCATTTGATAATCACTTAACATAGTAGTCTTGCCAATATTCTATTTTTTCTTGTCTCACAAAAGAATTTTCATTTAATTAGTGAATGGCCATATATATATAT